>NW_005355621.1:2887695-2896530 GCF_000412655.1 Myotis brandtii
CCCCCCCGCCCCCGCCCCTGTGCACGAATTTCGTGCACCGGGCCTCTAGTTATTACATAACAGTGACAGAGACATTCTTTTGCTGGAAAGACTTACCAAATTTACCAAGTTATATTTCACCACCCACCTGATTACTGAATCTATTAAAATAATATTCAGTTGGCCCTATTAATAAAATTTACATTCAGCAGAGGCCTATACTTACCTCTTATGTTTTTAAGATCCCAAAAACCCAGAAAGCAGCCTTCTAAGGTCTGAGGAAGAGATATGACCCTTGGAAAACTTTTAAAATAACTGATTTTCTAAGATTCCAGACTTGGAAAAAAAGTTAATTTAATTTTATTAACTTTATTTATTTATTTATTTATTTATTTATTTATTTATTTGGAGATGCTGGGGATCAAAAAAGTTAATTTTAAATGAGAAAGAAAAGCATCAATAAAGGAAGCCTAACTAGTTTGAGTGGAAGCAAAGTTTTTCAAAGCATGTATGTAGGCCTTTTTAAAGAAATAATAAACTATTAATTAAAACTCCAAAAAAAGCCACAAAATAATTTACCCCAGCTTCTGGGTGAAAGATGTCCCTCAAATGTCCCATAACCCATAGATCTCAAAGCTAAAATCAGATAGGGGCTAGAGTTTCATTCTCCAAGGACTTAGTGACCTAGGTCATTAATTAGCCATGAAGCTGTGCCAGACCTCATGTTATTCTCCTACCAGATAAAGTCAACAAATTCCTCTTCAACTTTTCTAGGGTACTCTAAATACTTTTTTAAAAAATATGCCTTTATTGACTTTTAGAGACGAAGTGAGAGGCACAAAGAAATAGAAACATCGATGAGAGAGAAACATCATCAACTGGCTGCCTTCTGCACGGCCACATACTGGGGATCAAGCCTGCAACCTGGGCATGTGCCCTGACCAGGAATTAAACCAGCGACCTGTTAGTTCAGCGGTTCTCAACCTGTGGGTCGCGACCCCTTTGGGGGTCGAACGACCCTTTCACAGGGGTCGCCTAAGACCATTGGAAAACACATATATAATTACATATTGTTTTTGTGATTAATCACTATGTTTTAATTATGTTCAATTTGTAACAATGAAAATACATCCTGCATATCAGATATTTACATTATGATTCATAACAGTAGCAAAATTACAGTTATGAGGTAGCAACGAAAATAATTTTATGGTTGGGGGTCACCACAACATGAGGAACTGTATTAAAGGGTTGCGGTATTAGGAAGGTTGAGAACCACTGTGTTAGTTCATGGGTCAATGCTCAACCACTGAGCAACACTGACCAGGCTCCAAATACTTTCAATCTGACAAAGACTAACCATCCTCCACCCCAAAAATATCAGCTCATGAAACAGACTTCTTTGAACTGAGAAAAATGTAACAGCTTCAAAGGAAAGTAAATGTAATTTGTACTCCTCTATGAAATTCTCTATGATTTCTTTGAAAGAATTCTGGTTTTCTAGTAAAGAAAGAAACTCTAAGTGCAATATCTGTTCTTACCATAACAGCTATGTCACCACCTGACACAGGATAACTGTAGTGATTTTATCCATTAAAAATGTAAATAATAAAAACAACTTCCAGGTTATTGCTAGTCTCATAAAAATGGATGATGTACTGCAAGATCACAGCTCAAACCCCCCAAAGCACAAAGGGAACACAGCTTTCCCCCCCATACCTTTCTCCTCAACATTCCATCCATAGTTCCGAGAGTCTCGCACGGCTTGTCCTAACAAAGCTGCTTGGTGCATCAGCTTCTTCGGTATGCATCCCACATTCACACATGTTCCTCCGAGACCTGCAACAACATTGAGAAATCAGTTCACAACCTGCTTTACAATCCTTCAAAGAAAAAGATCCACAATTATTACTAGTCTATGAACCACAGTTTATTTGCTTAATGTAGCCAATACTGTTTAGACAAGTTTATCCCTAAGTCTTGTGATATTTCTAAGTTCAGATAGCCTTATACCAAACACAGACATCAGAAAACACAAAAATGAGCAAATGTCCACATACTGCAAAGATTCAAAATTAATTGCCTGCTGATAAAGACGCCAGAAATTGAAATTTTACTTTGTGCACAACCCATACTTGCCATTGAATCTATGAGCAGAACTACTTGATAAAGGGGTTGTGAAACTGAGCATAACTGAACTGTAGTGGGCCTGGAACTACATATAAAATATGGTGTATATGAGCATTTTATAAACTGTATTTTTATTACTATTTTATTATTAAGGAATCCACCTCTCTATGACTATCATGAAGCCCAGGCTGGGTTAACAGTGACATATTCTGGAAGTAACTATACCCCACTCTCGACTTTCTAGTTCTACCCACTATCTTCTCTTTCTACCTCCAATGAAAACCCAGACTCCTGAGGCCTCAATACTTGCCCTCCTATTCCTAAAAGATGCCCAAACCAACTATGTGAGAGGCTTTTTCAAAGGAGAAGACGACTTAGTCCTCCCAGAAGACAAATCCTCTACTTTACTTTATGAGGCAGATAGCAACTCCAAACCACAGTCAGGTTGGGACCTGCGCAGGCCTCAATATATGAGCATGTTTTAAAGAAGAGATGGTGTGGTCTTTAGCTTTTGCTGATTCTCACAAAAGAATTCAGAAAAAAAAAAAAAAAAAAGATTAGCATGTTTGAGCTTAAAACATGGTGATAGCTGTCTCCATGAGAGTAAAATGTAGGCAGGTGGGGAGATGAACAAAATGGTATAATTTAGCTTTAAATCATCATAAAAGTTGTGGATAAAGTTTTGTATGATCTTAACTTCCAGGAACCTAAATTTTCAACATTTAACTGGGTCCCATTTTAACATAGCATAAGTAAAAGAGGTACATGTTTTGGGGTTTGTTTTGTTTAATTGATTTGAGAGGAAGGGAGAGAGAGAAACATCAATGTGAAAGAAAAATATGGATTGTTTGCCTCCCACACACCCTGACCAGGGACTGAACCCACAATCTGAGTATGTGCCCTGACCAGGAATTGAACACTCCACCTTATGGTGTACAGGATGGATGATGCTCCAACAAACTGAGCCACACCAGCCAGAGCTGGTTGTTTGTTTAATTTTTAATTTTATAATTGGATTTTAGGAGCCATTTAAACCAATACTAAGGAAAAACCTGCTCCTGCAAATATTCACTTCTAAAATATTTTAAAAACTTACCCCATTTAGTTCCAAGAGGAGTTGGAGTGACAAAATCCAGGACCATCACCTTCTTGTTATATTTGGCTGCCTCCTAGAAAATAAAATTATTAAAATGAGTTAGAAAAGTGATTTTATCCATTAAAAATGTAAATAATAAAAACAACTTCCAGGTTACTGCTAGTCTCATAAAAATGGATGATGTACTGCAAGATCACAGCTCAAACCCCCCAAAGCACAAAGGGAACACAGCTTTCCCCCCTATATCTTAACATGTCCATTTCCAGACAGACTGGAAATGGGATGTTAAAAAATCCCATTTTATTAGGCTACAATGCCTAAAGCAACACCAGTTATTAATACCTGGGAATGTCATATACCAAAATTAGTGCTAGTTCAAGAAAAAAATTAAGCAATATTTAGATAATCCTTTAAGTGGCTTTAAGAACACACAAATTAGTTATAAAATTGTCCATCAGCTGGAAATCTTAGCATCCTCTTACATAATTCCACTCAAACAGTAACAAATTAAGAGATAACCTGAAAAACATATGACCATTTCAAAGCAAGTGCTAAGTAGCCAGTAAAACAGACTTACTGATAATCTATAACCCTTGATCCAGCCTATATCTTCTAATCTTTTTTAAAGTACTTTTAAGTTTTGTTTCTAGGCAGAATATTGGAGAAGTTTTTCCTTTAAAATTGTCAGATTTACTAATGTGAGGAGCCAATGAAAAAGTTGATATCTATAAGATTTCCCAATCTATTTTAGGGGAGTGATGACAGTCAAAAGTTCATTTTGAAGAGCATCCTTTACCTTTCTCAGAGAATAAGCTTTGTGTATTGGCAACTAGACCTCCAAGGGTTATTTGAAAATACTGAGTCTATGTGTCCTCCAAAACCACCATCACACCAGTAAAATACATATACACAGTACTAGGCCTTAGTCATTTATAGCAAAGCACTGCTTAATACCAGGTATTGGCCTATTCCGATACTGGGCAGCTTCCTTTGAATCTACCTTTACTGATTCACCACAAGCTACAAGGAGTATAAGCACCTCATCTTTTAAAAGAACCTCTTCAGCAAGAATGACAGTCCCAAGGCCCCCTTCACACATGGCAAATGAATCTCAACTCAGGGCTAGGAGCCTCACTCCGACCTCTCTTATTTGAAATCCTCTACCGGCCACCCCCAGGCCAGTGTTAGTGGTTTTTCTCTTAGCTCACAGTATATACACAAGAGGCAAATCATTTTTACTGAGTTTAAGAAATCTAACCACTCTCCATCTTTCTATTGTGGAGGAGGAGTTGTGAATAGGAACATCAAAGTGAAAAATAATAAATATTTATTAAGAATAAGAAATATATTTAATTTCAAACCATTTCCACACAACACCCTTATTATCTTTGAAAAATCAACCAAACTTAAAATGAATAAAAATGCATCCCAACAATACTAAGTCCAGTACTTTTATGTAAAGAACATATTGTTCAGCCCTGTCAGCGTGGCTCAGTAGTTGAGCATCGACCTATGAACCAGGAGGTCACAATTCAATTCCAGGTCAGCGCACATGCCAGTGTTGCGGGCTTGATCATCAGTGGGGGCGGTGTGTGTGTGTGTGTCTGTGTGTGTGCAGGAGACAGCCGATCAATGATTCTCTGTCATCATTGCTGTCTCTATCTCTCTCTCTCTCCCCCTCTCCCTTCCTCACTCTGAAATCAATACAAGTATATTTTTAAAAAAATAAAGAACATTTAGTTCAAGCTGGAAAAATGACTTATAAAGTGGTCCCCTTAACATGTCCTACCCAAGTTAATGTGCAAAATGTCACAAAAGTGGCTCAAATTCCACAGAGAATCTGGAGAACTGTTGTAACCCACATAACACATAAAAAGACTTGCCTTAGCAGCTGCCAGTCCTCCTGAGCCTCCTCCAATGATGATGAGATCATAGTCGTAGGTCCCGGGAAGATCCTCAGAGCCATTCATTTTTAGTAGCTTTTGAAGTCTGCCCTCTTGATAAGCCTAAAGAACAAAAACAATGAAAGGGAAAATAATTTAACTTATAAGCAGCAATGTCTGAAGAGTTTTGTGAAAAACCTTTCTTTAAAGAAAATCAAAAGGAGTTTTTCAAAGAAAAAATGTTGTTTCATTTATATTACAGCACACAAATGAAACATTCAATCTTCTCACATCACAGATAGCTACTCTAAGTGTCACATAAGTAAGGTGCTGATGGCCCAACAAAATCAATTTAGGCCTAAATTAAATTTGATCCGTCCTTTTATCCTAGAACTTTTTTTTTTTTAATACTGAAGAAGCAACTCGGGATTGTTCTTTTTTAAAAAATATATTTTTATTGATTTCAGGGAGGGAAAGAAAGAGACAGAAACATCAACGATGAGAATCATTAATTGGCTGCCTCCTGCACGCCCCCCCACTGGGGACTGAACCCACAACTTGAGCATGTGCCCTTGACCAGAATCGAACCTGGGACCCTTCAGTCCACAGGCTGGTGCTCTATCCACTAAGCCCGTGGTCGGCAAACTGCAGCTCTCGAGCCACATGCGGCTCTTTGGCCCCTTGAGTGTGGCTCTTCCTAAGCCTTAGGAGTACCCTAATTAAGTTAATAACAATGTACCTACCTATATAGTTTAAGTTTAAAAAATTTGGCTCTCAAAAGAAATTTCAATCGTTGTACTGTTGATATTTGGCTCTGTTGACTAATGAGTTTGCCGACCACTGCACTAAGCCAAACCAGCTAGGGCATATCCCAGAATTTTTAAACTAGGTTTTAAATTGGGTTTTTAAACATTTGTACTGTATGTTTTTAATAGAATCATCAATACAATTTGTCAATCATCTTTATTTTCAAGTCAAAGGTACAATAATGTGTGGGCTAGGGTCTCAGATGAAGACAGTGGCCTGGTGACTAGCCATTGAAACAGATTAGCCAAATACTTAAGACTTTTCTATATTGTTTAGGTAAGGCATAAAATCTAGAAATTCAGAAATAAATCATCAATTGACATAAATGGAAAAGTCCCTAATTCTGCAGGGCATTTTGAATAAAAAAGGAGGGGTGGGGGGTAAAGAAATAAAAATACACAACTCTATAAAGCTCATTTATTTAATCTACCTATACATGAAGCCTCCTGTATTGTATTCGGTATTTAGATTCCATATACTTGGCACATAACAGTCTTTATAATATAACTGTTGGACTTTTAATTTTTTTATATATATATTTTATTGATTTTTTACAGAGAGGAAGGGAGAGGGATAGAGAGTTAGAAACATCCATGAGAGAGAAACATCCATCAGCTGCCTCCTGCACACCCCCTACTGGGGACGCGCCCGCAACCAACGTACATGCCATTGACCAGAATCGAACCTGGGACTCTTTAGTCCACAGGCCGACGCTCTAGCCACTGAGCCAAACTGGTCAGGGCTGGACTTTTAATTTAAAAAAGTTCATTCCCCTGGTTTTTATACACATTATTTACCATTTCACATTAGCTTTAAATACAGTTTTGGTGATATATTTAATATTACCATTCATTAAAATAAAAATCTGCGCTAATATGTGATAATAACTGGAAAAGTTAATAAGCATAATAAAAAATGTTTTTTAAAAATCAAGTTTTAACCTTAATACAAAAAAAGCCCCCAAACTTACCAGCCTAGACTTTACATTTTTCTCCTGCCTACCTCAGATGTTGAGGGTGAAAGGCTGAGCTTGGGGTCAGTAGAACAGGATGCTTGGGATGTGGAAGGGGGTGCAATAGAGGAAGGTGGTGGTGATGGCGGAGGAAGAGGAGGAGGAGGGGGAGGCGCAGCACTGTGGCTGCCCCTTGGCAGCATAGCAGGTACACATGATGGCCCAGGGATGCAAGGCAGAACACCTGGAAACCAGCAACAGTGGGGACAAGTCTGCATCACCCTGACGGTCTGTACAAAAGGTCTAACATGAGAGGCTGGTAAACACAGCCAGTATTCATCAACTGGCATTATGGCAGAGGCTCCTCCTTCAACACAAGGCACTGTGGGGGGAAAAACAATTTGGTAACAATAGCCATTCAGATCAAAGGACCAATATAATCTTCAGATAACAAGCATTACTCTCTAGTTCAGTGGTTCTCAACCTTCCTAATGCCACGACCCTTTAATACAGTTCCTCTTGTTGTGGTGACCCCCAATTTCATTGTTACAAATTGAACATAATTAAAGCATAGTGATTAATCACAAAAACAATATGTAATTATATATGTGTTTTCCGATGGTCTTAGGCGACCCCTGTGAAAGGGTCGTTCGACCCCCAAAAGGGTCGCGACCCACAGGTTGAGACCGCTGCTCTAGTTGGTATCACAGAGCATAAAGCTAGAAAAAAAATTTTTTTTAAAAGAACATAAAGCTGACTTGCTGGCCTGAAAGAATTAATAAATGCACTTAGATGTTCTTCTGGAAAATAACCATTTTGAATCTCAGCCCCATTTTATCTGCATCTACCTGACACAAATGATGCCAGAACACAATCACTGGCTGCCTAAAAGAAAACCACCCATTCTTGCAACCACCTCCCCCAACACAGCTACTAGAGCAAGAGAAAAAAAAAAAAAAAGCAGCATTGTCATGCCACATACTCCCTCCAACAATGTTTATAATCTGTTCTGTGCTGAAATTCTGTATCAGACCTGGGTTGTTATGGTCCAAGGTTAAAGTCAAATTATATCAACCAGTGCACAGACTTTACAAAGCAAGCTCTGAGAGAGCCTGAACATTTTTAACTGTGTAAAATCAGAAAGACAGGCAACTGAAGCATTCAGCTGACTCCAGAACTAAACATGATGTCTTCAAATTTTAATCTAAATTAAAAGTGACACTACTGTAATTCAGCTCCAGGTAAGTGGTTTCCCATCTGAAATATAAATAAGAGACAGTAGAAGACAGCTCCGCCAGGCAATGTAAGAAAGGAGCATACAGATGGGGTAAGCAGACTAGAGAAAAATGTTACTTCCTTTCACCTTCAATTACAACTACTAGAAATAGTGGCTGCTAATTATAGTAGCTGATACAGAAGAGTTCTCAAAGTTTTTTAGTCTCAGAATCCCTTTAGAATTTAAAATTTTTAGAACTCCAAAGAGCTTTGATTAATGGGGTTTATTTATAATATTTATCATATTAAAATTAAAACTAAGAAAAGATTTTAAATATTGTAAGTCATTAAATATCTTAATATTTAATTAAACATAATTTATTTAAAACATTTTTAATTGGCAAGAAGAGTGGCATTGTTTTATATCTTGGTAATTCTCTTTAATGTCTGTCTTAATAAAAGGCAGCCCATATCTTTTCTGCGTTCACTCTATTGTAACATCACTTGTCATGCATGTAGCCTCTGGAAAACTCTATGGTAGACTTGCAAGAAAATTAGAGTGAAAGGGACAAACAGCATCTTAGTATTACTAAGATATTTTTGACCTCAAGGACTTCCTGAAAGAGCCTCAGGGGCCCCTATAGGAATCCAGACCTCACTGAGAACCATGCTATCCTATATAATAAAAGCCTAATATGCAAATTGTCCCCTTGAGAGTTCAACTGGGAGTTTGAAGGCTCACTATGACGTGCGCTGACCACCAGGGGGCGGCA
>NW_005355621.1:2896880-2901461 GCF_000412655.1 Myotis brandtii
CATCTGCCTCTCAGTAATGTCTTTCCCCCACCCCAGTAAAACACTGCTCCAGATTCCCCTTAAAAAGGCCAAAAGCAATTCAAATGTGCAAAAACAATGCCAAAAACAATTCAAGTGTGCAAAAATAATACCGAAAGCAACTCAAGTGTGCAAAAATAATACTGAAAGCAACTCAAGTGTGCAGAAATAATATTTTAGCCCAGAGAAACCAATTTTGGACTTCCAAACTCCAGAACTATAAAACATAATTGGTTTTAAACCACTAAATGGTAATCTATTATAGAAGCAACTGGAAACTAATACACCCAATAAAATATAAATTCCATGAGAGTTGGGTCATATTCTGTCCACCACTTTTTCCCTAGTGCCTAGAGCAGTGCCTGGCCACAGTGGGCACTCAAGTAGTTGTTACGTAAATCAACAAAGCACCAATTCCAATCGCTTGGTAACTGATTTCCTAAAACAAATGAAGTCATATCTAAACTTAAAATAAAGTGAATAAACCATGACAGAGATGGTCACCATGGAAGGAGGTGGCAGCATGGATTTTCTAACCCTGATCTAGAGAATGAGGCACCAATATGAGTGCTCACGATGAGCGAGCGATATGGTGCTACAGGAGGTGGGGTGGGGTAGGTGTATGTGTGTGTGTGCATGCGTGCACACTGTACGTACGTGTATTACCATTTAATTCTCACAATAGTCTTCCAAGCAGATGTCTTTCCCATTTCAGAAATGACAATATAAAAGCACTTAGAGATTAAGAGCCTTGCCCATGAACTAAGAATGGAACTCAAGTCTGTATGATTACAAATCTCTTCCTTTTCACACTATACCATACCCAATCGTTCATATTTTAAAGTACCTGTCGCATACACTTTCTAATTTTATCCTTACTGTTAACTTGAGATAGGTATTATTTTCACTTAGTAAAAAAAAAAAAAAAAAATACAAAAAGACCCTAAGGTTTACAGGTTCAATAATTTGCCCAAAGTCTCTACTAGAATATTAGAGGGTCAGGACCTAATCCCAGGTCCTTTGAACAGAAAGTGGTTGTTATATAAGAAAGTTCTAGTAAAAAAAATTTTTTGCCATAATATTCTCCTAAGTTCAGTTGATTTTATTGAAATCTGAAATTTGAGCCACTCTAACTATATTAGTGGGAAACCCACAAGATTTGCAGGTTGGTGGATACCTAAGTCTCTATAATTAAATTACCTATTGGTCAATTCACCTTTTTCTTCAAGGTAAGCAAGCAGTCATTTTAATTTCAAAGTGATAAGGCAACCCAGGTATCATGACAACCAGTAAAAACAAAACAAGTGGTTAATTTTATTTATATTTTAACAGCTATAACTGTAGAGAAGACCCCAAACCTTCACATTCTCTATTATTGCTTTGAGTCATCACTAAGTCTCAAATACTCCTGGTAAATACACTAGGCATTTAACAGAGCAATCTGGCGGCAAGTAAAGAACTGAGGCAAGATTTTTTTCTTTTTTTTGCTATCATTTTAAGAATATCTTTTCCTCAAACAGCAAGTCTCTGGAAATCAAGGAACTCAATTGGTAGAAAGAAACAGGCTAACGTGAAGATCAGTGAGACCAAAAGATGCTTTCCTGACTGCTAAATAAAAGGGTGATAGACAACCAGGAAGGGTCAGCATTCCTTCAAAATTTTGTGTGAGAACTGATCTGTCTACATTATGAACTGTGGGGGAGGTCAAGGGTCATGACATGCAGAACCTCCACTCAAACTGACTGGGAAATCTAAGGGTTAATTTGTTAGGAAAATAATTGGCCAAGTTTCATAAGAAATTTCTATTTTTGCTTAAAAAAACCCTTCAATATTACACATACAAAAACCTCTCCTCTCAATCTTGATGTCATTCATTTAGTTTTTGGATTTCCCCTCTCCATACCACACTAGACTTAATAGGAAAATTCATCATTATTGCTATGCAAAATATGTATCCACCTGCCAAATAATGTTTAATGGCAAAATCCACCAGTACCAAAGATTAAATTCCTATAGGGATCAAGAAAAGAAGCTTATAGGCATGCTCACTGCACCTTTAAAACTGCTTTCTTACAAACCCAAATTTTCAGGAATAACCTCCAAATAAGGCATTAGTTTATGTTTTAAAAAGAAAAAGGAGCATTTATGGCTTTATGAATAAATTAATCAATTATTTCAGTTGAAACAGGGGCAGTTCTAGGCATTGAAAGCCCTATTAAGAAATGCACAATTGAACTGAGAACAGATATTCAAGGCTGTTGTTACATAATGAAACATCACTGATTTCTGAAGGACACACGGTGTACTAGCAGAAATTACAAAGAAAAACTAGGAGTCAAAGAAGAAATTAACCAAGCAGATAAAGACTAGAACTAGATGTTAAAAGATTTTGTTTGAAATAATCTAACAAAAGTATCTTCTACCTCTGAGAATACTAACAGAAAAGGTAATTCATTTTTGCCCAATTTAACATTCAACTGGAATAAAGATCTTATGGTTTTCTAATGCCATAAACCTCTCACAATTCCCTATATTTGCCTCCATGTCCAGTATACCGTTCCTATCTGTGACCAACTCCTACTCACGTTTCAGCACTTAGTTGACACCTCATCTACTATAGTAGATACTATATTTCTTTTGAACTAATCACAGGAGAATTATTTAGAATGTGGATACCCACTAATTAATCTTACTGAGTCTTCCTAGCAATGAAGCAAAGCACCTGTTTGTGTGTGTGTGTGTGTGTGTGTGTAAGTGTTAACATTGCACATTCACTGCCCTATAGATAGTCTTTCTTTAATTTAGCATTTTTTTTACCCACTCTTTCCCCAACCTGATTAGGAATCCCATATGGGATTCTCTTTATTCCCTGTAACAGAGGAATACAGTATCACAGAGCATAACTGATACTTTTTTTTTGCAAATTATAACATACCTTTTAATTTATGAAATTTGGAACTGAATTTTATTAATAAAGTCTTAAAGGACATTCAAAAAAATTTCCATGAACATGCCAGTGATTGTTTTTAAATAACAGATCATGACAACTTTATAAACTACCAAGAAAAATACACTGCACAGTAAGACAATTTCTGATGTTCTTGAAAATATTTTCTCACTTTACAAGAGATACAATATGGGCTTCTATTTAGGTTTTACACTCTATTTTGAGATGATACTTTAGAAAAGCCACAAAATGCACCCTATACTAAGAACAAAAATGTTTAGTAAGAGCTTTTAATCATAGCCTCTGAAATTTCAAAAGTCGCCACAATATTTTTCCAGTCCTGTAAACTCAAAGATATAACTCCTTGTTTCCTGCCATGGGAACTGGGATCATTTTCCTCACCCACTTGGTTAACATTAATGGGCTCTAATATTGGCAGCCTGTCTTGATCAAGCCTTATTCTTGCAAAACCATCCCTTATAATGAAAGAAACATAGAATATATTCTCCACAGTACGAGAAAAAGAATTTGGATCAATCACAAACTCAAAATAGGATACGGGAGTGTCAGGATACTTTCGAAAATACGTTTGCAACAACCCCAAGATTCTTTCTACTTCTTTTTCTGTCCCTTCTTGATTGCTACTCAGGTCCAGCCTCCTCAGCTTTGTAGGCATATCCACGTTTTCCTCCACCCTGGGAGCTTTTTTATGGTGTCCAGGTCGCCGCTTCGGTGCAGAAGACTCTGACTTGAATGAACCAAAAAGAAAGTGGAATGTTTCAGCTTGCGATATCCAGGATGTTGCTTCCTTATGTACTGTCTCCCAGAAGGAAAGAACTATGTTATCATCACAACCATTCAACGCATCATGTTCATCATCTTCCATCCAGTTCAGACCCACAAAAATAAACAGAAAATCACAAAATGCTACTTGATTAAAAAAGCTCATATCAGAGTTCAGCTGCTTTGCTTTTTCTTTACCCAAATCAGAAGCCAAAACAAGAAACTGGGCATCGAGAGCTGCTTCCCTTGTTCGGCTCACTCCATCAAACAGGACATTGGCTTCCTCCAGAGCCTCGGTTAATGAGTCGCTCGCCGTGTTCACGATGTCTTCCCGGTTCTGCTGGACGTTATAGATGAGCTGCCGGTACTGCCTGCGGATATTCCGGCATTTCTCCTCGTCAGCCACAAGCAATAGGAGATTTGGATCTATGTGGGCTGCCGCACAGCTGAGGTCGTCGGAGCAGTCCTCGGAGCAGCTGTCAGAGAAGCCGTCAGCCCCCATCGCCACTTCCAGCTTCAGGGGGTCCACCTCCTCGGCCTGCTTCAGAGAGAACGCACTGCTGGGGATGGCACTGCCGGGAATGGCACTGCTAGGGATGGCACGCACCACCGGCTCCTCTCCTTTCTCTTCGTCTCCCCGCAGGGAATCTTTTTCATCAGACATATCGGTGACAGCGGAGCTCAGGTAGCGCTCTGCTCGGGGCCTTCGCGATGTTTCTCACCAACGGCGGCAACTGAAGGCCGGTGTCAGGCAGAGCTGAGAAGACGTCCGCCCATGCGCAGGGCTGGCGTCGCAGGAGGCCCCGCCCCAAGCTCACCCGCCTCCCGACAGC
>NW_005355621.1:2901493-2912253 GCF_000412655.1 Myotis brandtii
CTCGCGGAAAGCGGCGCATGCACAGGACCGCGCCGGCGCACAGAACGCACGATGCAACAATGGCTCCCAACCCCACACTGAGCACCCGTGTAGGCGATAGGTATTAGCGTTTACTGACAGTGTCATCTAGCTTTCAAAGAAACACCTGGATGATCTTTGACAAAACTGTGGGGAAACTCAAGGTCCTGCGCTTTAGATTGCTGTCACATATTGCAGTTAGGTCGACCTTGGTTTTTCATTGTTACTATGATTATTCTTTCATTTTTTGAGAACTAAATCTGGCTAGATTATAAACTGCCCATGCCCATAAGGCCAAGGAGCAAGACTGCAAAACCCTATTACAAGTAGGCCTAACTCCAAGGGCTCATTTGCAAGATGGCTGTTTGTAACTCAATTCTTTATTATACAAATGTAAATTGCGTCAATTACCGTGCTGGGCCCTCTTAAGCCCTTTAAAGCCCAACCCCCCTCCAACCTACCTCGTGATGGGGGGGGGGGGGGGGGGGGGGGGGGAGAGAAGGGGCAGGAAGTAGTCACTTGTGTTCGAATTTCAGCGCCAGAGCAAGCTCGAAGATGGGGAGAGGGGTATTACTCAAGTGATCTTCGGTTCTCCACAACCCAAGGGTGGGAGAATAAAGTGGGTACAGTCTCTGCAAGAGCTGTTTATTTGAAAGCTTGCCAAAGGCTAAAGGCCACAGACTGAATGGACAGTAAATCTGAACCCTAAAAGGTGAACAAAGCCATGAAGATTTTAAACACAATCTGTTATAAGGATATGCAAGTGAATGCTGTAAATCGGGTGACTAATCCAAATTGGAAAATTCACACACTAGTTCACTGAAAATTCTAGTACAGTTGGAGAAAGGGCTCAGCTCAGCAGTCACATGAGCAGCAAATTATACATAACACTGGAAAGGAATAATTTTGTTTTTGAAGATAACATGCACTCTGCCCACAAGATAAAAAGCTTTTAATCACTGCAACAGGTGCTCCTTTTAAAGGAGAGAGGATACAGCACACTTCATCTATCAGCTCTGGTTTCAAGACACCAGGAAGGAAATTAGCCCTACCTTCCGTCCTTTGCACCTAGGCTGGTTCATTTATCTTTTTTTTTTTTCTTTTCTTCATTGAAAAGTTAACTTTATTGTTTGGGAAGTAGGAGCTTTTAACACGATTGGGGAGTGGAAGATTGTATGACTATTTGTTCAGAACCGAAATTGGGATACATGTTGTAATGGTCCATTTTTCTTTGACATTAGCAGAAAGTTTATTGCAAATCCATGAACAGCAAAACTAAGTTATTCCAAAATATTTATATTACTACCATTCACCATTATTTCTTTAAGTAAGGGTAACTGAGGAAGAAGCATGCATTTTTCAAAGACACCATGTTAATACGATTAGTTGTGTGTGTGTGTGTGTGTGCGCGTATATACACAGACACATATATATATTGTTCTGCCCTATTAGACTGTTAGCTTCTCTAAAGCAAGAATGTGTTAAGTCTTCCAAGCAAAGCTGTTTTCACATGGATGCATTTGAGTATGTAGATTTTAATGTATAAATGAATATAGATGAAAAACTTTCTTCCACAACCTATTACAAGAGATTTAATTTCAAATAGGAAATGAAAATTGATGCTTTTCAGAAAGTCAGGCTTATCCCGTCTCTGAAATAAAGAAAGATCAAGAGAAAAAGCTGGGACCCACGATCAACACAGGGCCATATTTTGCCCCCAAGTCAGCCAATTACAAACTAATATTTAAACCTGTTTTAAATCTTAGATGAAAACACATAGCTAATTCCAAGTCCCAAACCCAAAAATGTTTGCTCTTACACCTAACCATACTCTTGGGAGCTTCTGATATTCACTTGCAAGTCAATAAAAGTAACTTACAAAGAAGTGCTAAAGATAAGCCAACCTTCCCACTCTAAGGTGCCTATTTTCTCTGAACTCAGAGAAAATAGCTGACATCAATTTCTTCATACAGAGCCTTTCATCTAAGAATTTCAAAATACTTTAGAAAAGTAAATTATTTCTCCTAACCTACTTATAAAGTATTACTAATACATTTTACAAGGATTTCTCAGGAGATAACAGCCCACACAATTTGCTTGAAGCAACAGAACACAAAAAGACAAGCATCATATTATTAAGGTGTGATTTCCAGTACTTAATTCACTCTATGCTAGGTCCCTGTCCCTAAGAAACCTTAGTTATACATAACTTAAATCAGCCTCAGAAAGAAGACATACTTGCATTATATTCTGCCTTCTTAAATCTGCCTTTGGAGCACAAGGTTCAGATGTAGCCTCAAAGTAAAAATTTCATGTCTAATGACTTTCCCTAATAATTACAGAATGGGAATTTCTACACTTCTGAATCCTTAAATCACTAAACAGTGACTTTCTAACCTAAGGTCAAATTACTGGTAATCCTATATAATAAAAGCCTAATATGCAAATTGTCCCCTCAGGCAGTAGTTCAACCAGAAGTTCGACCACTCGCTATGACACGCGCCAACCACCAAGGGGCGGTGCGGATCACAGCAGGCATCAGCGATGCAGTGCTGGCAGCGTGTGGCAGTGGAGGTGCTGCCAGCCCTGATGGGCCCTGATGAGAGGACTGAGGCAGGATGGTGGAGCAGGTGAGCGGGTGGCACCAGGCCAAGATAGGTGTGAGCGAAGGCCCGATCGCCTTGCCAGTCGCCCCACAGATGGCGACCAGCAGCGGTGTTGGGGGGCAGGGCCACCGCCTGACTCCCAGGCCCTGAAGGAGCCAGGTGGGGCCTGGCCCCGATTGATCACCCTGCAGGCAGAATGGTGGAGCAAGTGAGGAGGCGGTGTCCTCAGGCTGGGGGCGTGAGCTGGGGCCGATCTCCTCAGGCCACCCCGAGGGACCCCACCTGTGCATGAATTCATGTACCGGGTCTCTAGTAATTATATAAATGACGGAGGCGGTGTATTGCAGTTATACTGGTAAACTTCTTTATAACTTGTAAAATAAAGCAAAAATGCATCAGTATTAGTTCAGGCAACCAATGACACAACTTGGCCTCCAAGATAACTTAGCTCCTCTTCTCCCCTTTTTCTTCTTTCAGGAGTGGCTCTAAGGGATCAATATGGCCCTCCATTTTCTTTCTTCCTTTCTTCAGTTTTCCTTCCTGCGTTCTTTTTCAGTCCCTTTGCTAATAATTCAGGTTCATTCTTTCCAAGCATTCTTGAGCTCTGTCCCACAACCCCCAGCACTCAACACAAACATGATGGGATGTATGTCACAGATCACAGGTCTCTTTCTGGCCAAATAAAATAAAAAAAAAGAACTCACACAGTGCCCACCACCTTTTCCAGTGGGATTTTACTTCAGGATTAATCTATAACAAATAGATGTTTAAGAGTTTGAGTCCTGCACTCCAACAGATAAGACTTATTCTGCCTTTAGCTACCTCCCTAATAATTTTGTTTCTTCTCTCACAGCAGCTTTTCTCTCCTCATCCTGCCAGGTAAAAGTCCTATTTGATTTGTCAGAGTAGCAGGATGCTAGGATACTAGGTATAGTTTCTTTTTCTTTTTAACTTCCTTTAAGGTTATGTTTCTGGGTGTATATTTTTGCTTTGTTTGGTTCTTTAGACTAAAGGTAAACTGTGCTATGATCAAGGCAGATATGTGTTTTTCAAATGGGTTTCTGAAAAGACCATGAACAGTGGAAGAAGGCAAACCTGGGTTCCAATCTTGACCTATTAGCTATTACTGTTATCTTGGGCAGGTTGCTTAACCTCAGGCTCCAGTTTCCTCATTTGTAAGATGGGAATACTACTTCTTACATCATGAAGTTATTATATGTATTAAGTGAGAATTATGTGATAGATTTGACAGTATTTTCAACTGTTGAGTACTTAATCAATCTTAAATTATCCCAAAGGTAACAAATGTTTAATAAACATTATACATCAAATAGAAAAAAAAAATAATCAAACCAGTAGCTTCACTCCTTGATGTTGATTTAGGAAAAGAAAAATGTTTTAAAGGTTAAATCTGTAAGGAGGAATACAAAAATATATCCCATTATAACAAATACCAGTGAAAAGAAATTTGATATATAATAAAATTTTAAAACGTAAGGCTTCAACTAATGTAGTGTGTATAGTACTTTGAAAGGTAATCCTATCTACTAAATATTCTGAAGCAAGTCCACAGAGTCTGAGACGACATGCAAAATTATTTATGTGTATTTTTCCCATGAATGGCTCCTTGGATTTCAGCAAATTCCTTTAAAAACACAGTATCTGAAAGAGGTGTTGAATAACTATTCTATATTCAAATAATACTGCTTTATTGTTAATGAAATAAAAGATAAAATGACAGTTGAGTCCCACAAAATAATCTGGAGCCATTCCCTGAAATATTTCACAGTATATAAAACCTCCACCTTAGTCTGTGGTAAAAGTCATACACTTAACTGACACTTAGGAAAACCCAGTGGCAACAGACTTGCCAAGCCTCAAGAACTAATGTAAACAAGGGTGTGACAGAGGAGAATAGAGCCTTTCAGGTTATAAGAGCAATTATCAGCTCTCTTGGGACACCTCAGTAGTCAGCAATGACCAGGAGCATAGTTTTCCATAGACCAGGGTAGCAAAGCACTGGCTATGTGGCTTTCAGAGGAAGCGACCTAGAAGGAACTCTGCCCTGGAGGCCTGGGTTCAAATAAAAACTAGTGCTTTGTTAGTTTCCACTTGTTTCCTTCAGAGTTTGAGTTTCCTCCTCTGCTGTAGAGAGGGGTTGTGACTCTATGTAAAAAGTCATACGCAAACATTTGTTGACAGATGTATTTTAAAGTACACACTCTGCCCTTCAAACTTGTGTTAGAGATAACAGAGTACCTAGCTAAATAACGAAAACACAGGTGCTCAATAAGTAGCAAAATAGACATAATGTGAATTTCTTCTCAACTGACCTGGACACACCTGCACAGACTGCTGAACAGTGTTGACTGGTGGACAACACTGCTATCATACAGCTCTTTAAAATTCTGAACTGCTTTATATGCTTCCTAGACTCTCTCCTGAACATCTTAGGGCTTGGTCTCTGACAAAGATAGCCCACCTTCACAAAATCAGACACCTTGTACCTAAACACCTCACTTAAGTGAGCCCTAACATCCTTCATTCAACAAATATTAACTGAATGCACATTAGGTATTAAAACACAGAGAAAATATAAAAATAAATCATTTTCATCTTAAAGGAAGCTACCATTTAGTAGGCACAGAGGAATGCAGTTCCACTCGGCAAGCATCTAATGAATGAATTCCAATTTGCCAGAGCTATGCTAGGAATACTAAGATTTGCATGGGCTCAGCCTTGAATCACACCATCACACCAGGGAGATCAGGCATGTATCCCAATAGCAATAACACACAGCCAAGTGCCAGAAGTGTGAGTGCACCAAAGTGAACTGTATAGATAGGCTTGGGTTCCATTCCTGGCTCTGCCACTTAACTAGCTGTGTAATCTGGGCATGCTCCTTAAATTCTCAGGGCCTCCATTTTCTCATCTGTAAAACTGGATGATAAACCATCTCCTTCATAGGACTAATGTGAGGATTTACTCAACCAGCTATTACAGCATTTAGAGTCTAGCACACAGTAGACATTCAATAAATGGTAGCTACTGTCATTAATAGGAATGTCTTAAGTATTTGCTGAGCTCTATATAGTACAGATCTGGGATCACAGGCACAAAGAATTAAGACTAACTCTCTACTTCTGATATGGAAGCCAAACAAAGTCATTGGTGGGCTTCCTCCTTTTCCAGAGAAGGATTTATGGGAGTGCTGTGGGAGCACATAGGAGAGAAAGAATGGGCAAAGCTGGCCTTGTACTCTAACACAGGCAGTTGGAAGTGGGTTTGAGCAGGAAGTCAGGAATTGAAACAAAGAGCAGAGCAAAAAAAGGGACATTTGGGGACTATGGCTGTAACAGTATTCCCAGGAGCTTTCTGTAGGTGAGGGAGCAGAACAGAAAATAACCAGAAAAATAGGTGGGACCCAGAGCTTTGAGGACACAGAATACCAAACTAAGGTATCACTGGTACAGATCTGGGGGCAGCACAGAAGTAATCAGCAAGATGACTCTGAACACAGATGGACTGGAAAGAGAGGGACATCAGCAGTGGAAGGCAAGTTAGAGACTGATGAAATGCTTTGGGCAAGAGGAATTAAGTAAGAGGAATTAAGTACCTGAAATAGCCTGGGCAAAGTTCAGATAGACTGCAGGCACACACATAGGAAGCAGTCAGGCCCTGGTAAGTGAACAGACAGGAAAGGCCAGAGGAAATCTGAAAGTGTGCACGTTATCACCGGTACAGATCTGGGGGCAGCACAGAAGCAATCAGCAAGATGACTCTGAACACAGATGGACTGGAAAGAGAGGGACATCAGCAGTGGAAGGCAAGTTAGAGACTGATGAAATGCTTTGGGCAAGAGGCATTAAGTACCTGAAATAGCCTGGGCAAAGTTCAGATAGACTGCAGGCACACACATAGGAAGCAGTCAGGCCCTGGTAAGTGAACAGACAGGAAAGGCCAGAGGAAATCTGAACCCTGGACCACCAGAATAGTGAAATAGTAAAACAACAGCTACACAGCAAAAAAGATTTGTGTTGTCAGTGGGTTAAAGTGGGAGGAGGAGTCAATGGGTCGCAACATGGATTCAGCACCAGATAAATTCATTTTCAGTCCTAATAATCTATCCTCCTTTAAACTCTTGTTAGTCCTTACCCTTTTCCTTATTCTTAAGTAAATCAGAGCCTGTTCACTTCCCTCATCTTCAAAGTGGTCCTTCAAATCTCCTCAGGCCTCAACCCTTAACTAGACCAAAAGCAGGTACCCTCCTCATCTCCCTGGATGGAACTGTCTCAGAGGAAAGAATAAAAAGAAATGTTTTCTGCCAGTTTTGGTAGAATATTAGGAGAGAAAGGTAATGGCTGGAGAGTTACTAAATTACCACGGCAAAGTTCAGATAGACTGCAGGCACACACATAGGAAGCAGTCAGGCCCTGGTAAGTGAACAGACAGGAAAGGCCAGAGGAAATCTGAACCCTGGACCACCAGAATAGTGACATGTACTGTAAAAGAACAGCTACACAGCAAAAAAAAAGACTTGTGTTGTCACTGGGTTAAAGTGGGAGGAATCAATGGGTCTCAACATGGATTCACAACTAGTAAAAATTTTACTATATAATCAGCACCAGATAAATTCGTTTTCAGTCCTAATAATCTATCCTCCTTTAAAATCTTGTTAGTCGCCAGCACCGGTTTGGCTCAGTGGATAGAGCGTCGGATCTCCTCAGGCCTCAACCCTTAACTAGACCAAAAGCAGGTACCCTCCTCATCTCCCTGGATGGAACTGTCTCAGAGGAAAGAATAAAAAGAAATGTTTTCTGCCAGTTTTGGTAGAATATTAGGAGAGAAAGGTAATGGCTGGAGAGTTACTAAATTACCACTCATCTCCTGGTGTCTATTCAGTTAAGAGTCTGATTTCTGGTAACTGGAGATTAGGCTTGAAAGGAGGAGACCTGCCTTTGTTTCAGTGTGTACCCACCTTCAAGGCTGGAACACGGGGCTACCGAGCCTGACCACTACCCGATCACATCTGAGCTCCTCTCACAACCGTCTCATAATTCACTTGGATTGTTAATCATGCGCTGATTTGTGTTTGTCACCTGCTTTGAAGAAATTAAGTCCCATGTTGCCACAGTTTAAGTCTTATCTCCCAAACTACTATTTCAAACTACTGGGGACTACTAAAGTCTTAAGTATGTCCAGCACTTAGTATTCCAATGAGCACTTTTTCATTCACTTTGCTGTTCCTCTCAATACCAACAAAAAGCATTTATACAAGTGGTTTCAATGCTCTGGAATCCTAGAGACACTGATTTACATATAAGGTTCCCTATAAAGAATACTTGCATTATGCCCTTAAGAACTCAAATGTTCATGAAAGCCAGTTCCCTTGAGCAATAGGAACTCTATTTATAGTTCTCAGAATTTAGTAGCTCCCTAGTTCTAATTTTACATATGGACATACAAGTCCTAGCCACAGATCGCATATTTCCCTATTTTTCTATTCACATATAAATTGTTACTCACTTGTTCAGTTACCATTAGCTATCTTCTAACTATTATATTGTGGGTATTAAAGAATAGTTCTTTGTTTCCTCACTTCTAATTATTTAGCAACCAATCCTGACTAAACTACCTTTTACATTAAAGTTCCAAACTTGGTATTTATAATAAGAATTACCTGAGGGGGCTTGCTTAAAAAATAAATAAATAAAGGCAGATCCTAGCCCAGGGGTGGGCAAACTTTTTGACTCGAGCATGGACATACAAGTCCTAGCCACAGATAGCATATTTCCCTATTTTTCTATTCACATATAAACTGTTACTCACCTGTTGAGTTACCATTAGCTATCTTCTAACTATTATATTTTGGGTATTAAAGAATAGTTCTTTGTTTCCTCACTTCTAATTATTTAGCAACCAATCCTGACTAAACTACCTTAAACATTAAAGTTCCAAACTTGGTATTTGTAAGAATTACCTGAGGGGGCTTGCTTAAAAAAAATAAATAAATAAAGGCAGATCCTAGCCTAGCCCCTTCCAGAGGGCTTATTTAGCAAGACCTCAGGTAAAGCCCAGGAATGCATGTTTAATAAGCACTCCAGAGAATTGTGTACGTGCTCCGTAGACTACAGTTTTTGAAACGCTTCTTTAAAACCTTCTTCCTGTAGGTGGTCATCTGAGCTTATCAGTTCCTTGAAACTGGAATCTCACTCCCTTGTCTTCTACAGTACAATGAAAGCAAGGTGAGTTCTGCTGTTGCCACTGATACTTACTGAGGAGGAAAGGAGGCAAAGGAAAAAACTATTCGGAGAAGGGAGAAGAAGACATTTGTAAAAACTCCCTCTCCGTTATTTATGTTGCCATCAGAGTATGAAACCTTAAACTTTTTTTTAAGATGTAGACTTTAGGATTTTAACACTAATCCTATAACACTCAATTCTCCACTAAATAAATGCCTTTTTTTACTCAAACCCAATGTTCCTTAAAGGTTTTCAAAACCCACCAGTTAGCCCCAAATGTGGGCAACAATTGGCTGGAAATTCACAAACGTTTCAAACCAGTGGTCCTTATCTTGTGTCTCTTCCTCCATTCCTTAGTACTCATTAAAAAACCCAAAATAAACCAAATGATACAGAGCTGAGTGGTAAATTTACTTAGAAGAGATGTCCTAAATGATTTAATTGTGGGTTGGTAGTGTGCTTTTCATTCATGGTGTTGCACTTCCCTAAATGTCTGAAATTACCTATGATCATATGGAATTGAAAACATTAGATTATATCAGTAAAATGGGTCCAAAGCGTATAAAAACAGTGATTCTTTTTCCTCCCATTGATGTTAAAACCAGGATCATTTGTAGAATTTATATAAAGCTCAAACGCCTATATAACTTTTTAAGTGCAATTTTATGAAATAGGTGGAACAAAGAGAACAATCAGACAGGAATATTAATAGACCTTTGTCTCATTTTCCCTGCAAACTAAAGGTCTGAGTAACACAACATTTTAAATGAAGCCAAAAGCCTTTTTATCTCTTTATTGTCCATTAATTTGCTATTTGTCTTTGAAGTCTATCTCCATTTCCTATAACCATTTTTCAAAAACGTAAATAAAATTTTTAGAAGAATAATAAAAATGTAAATTAATTGCTAATATCCTTCCTAAAGGCACACATGTCTAAATAGATTTTGCATTTAACTGTGCCACAGGTTTACTTTCTCAGAAGGCAATGTGTTCAAATACGAGTTCCGTTTCTTAAAAATTATATAGATAGAAACAGACAAGGACAAAAAGATAATTAGCAGAAATTAAAGCAGACGTGTCCAGGCGATGGTAACCAACCCGATGTCGATCACCCATGTTACACATCCCAACACCAGCCTCCAAGCATTCTGCCAACGCCAGGGCATGACCCTGCCTCCCTCAGGGGCCGGCGGCAGGAGTGCCAGCACGCTTGCCACCAGCCAAAGGAAAACTTCCCTCTTCCTTCCACACAATTGCTAACTCTGGGCTAGAAAGGAGACGCCTGAAGAGAAATAAAACCACTCCACGAGCTTCCTGGTTGCTCTCCCTGCACCGGGGGTGTCTGGGTTTCCCTCCCAGAGAACAGAACAGGAGGACAGGGGCCAAAAACGACAAGCATTTCCCGATCCCCTCTTCTCAGCAGTTCCCTAAACAAACAAGTCTACACTTCTCCTAAAAGTTCTTAAGTTATTTAGGTTTCCGGGGAAAGAGGAAGGGACAATAGGAGGAAAGGGACACTTGATAAAAATGCATTTTTAAAGATGAAGAGAGTTACATATTCCCTTCGCCAGTTCGCTTTACTCCACGTTTCATCAACTTCCAACAACACGTGGGCCAGCCCGCGCGTTTCTGTGTCATTTCCAAGGCCCGGCTCCTGCGGAGTCGGTGCACATCCGCCCCGGCTGTGAAAGGCGGCGTGCGACCACGCGGGGCCCACTCCCAGCGCAGCGGGCGAAAGAAACGGCGTCTCCTACCTACCTTCAGGGTCGGACCATGGCCGCCCAGCTTTCTCCGTTTCACAAACACACGGCACGTCTGTCTCCGAGGTCACTCGGCCAGCGCTCGCTCGAGGCGCGGCCCGTCCTCCGCGGCACAGAAGCCGAGCGGGGCGCGG
>NW_005355621.1:2912364-2925274 GCF_000412655.1 Myotis brandtii
GCTCGGATTCCAAAGGCCAGCGTTCCGGTCAGACTCGAGTCAGTCTCCTAGACATGCTCGCGCTGCCTTCCCAGGACATCCGGAACCCAGGAAAGCCTCCAAAAGGAAGCTTAGGGCACAATTACCTCAGCTTTTAGACTAAGCGGTTTATAAAACACCTCCCAACTTACTCTTCCTTTAAACTCTGCATCTATACAGGACGTCAAAATCCAACTTCCAACGTTTCTTGGAAATTTGAATCCATAGGGCAGAATTACGAACACTCTTTCCACTTAGGGTGATTTATCTACCCGAAGCAATACAGCAACACCCTCCATGACATATGGGACCTAATGGTCCACTTTTACAGGTGAATTCAGAGAATGCGTCAGTGATAGAACTACAAAGACTCCAGTTACACTGATACCAGGCCTATTCATGAGACAAAAACCACACCAACACTTAAAAGTATAGTGTTTATAGCAGCAATAATAGCTCACACACTTCTGTAGTGGCTGTGCATATATGAACACAATCTTCACAACCTTCTTGAAGCAAGGCCTATCAGGTCCATTTCACAGATAGGGACACTGAGGCACAGAAAAGCTAACTTGCCCAAGGTCACAAGCTGGTCAACAGCAGATGGAGGACCCACACTCGGGCAGTGTGGTGTGTGCTTTTACACACTATCCTGTATCGCCTGAAAAAGTCCGGTAACAGCCCTGGCTCCTCTCAGCTGTCCCCGCTTAATTGCCTAGGGCGAGTCCAACGATTCTGAGCCTTGAACATGTAAATGCATGTAATTTGCCAACCTCTCAGGATTTCCGGGGACTCGGTGGTGTGAAAATCCTGGAAAAGCGTCGTGAAATTATTACACTCTCTTAATGCTGTCGAGGATCTGTCAAGGTCGTGCACTAAGAAACGATACAAAAAACCATTTTCTCGGATATTGTGCAAGCAAACTGTCTCCACAAAGAAGAACGAGAGGAAGGAATCCACCAGGGGGCCGGTGTCCCCTACCACAGGTGAAGCTTTCACTAACCCGGGCTAAGAGCCTCACCCTCCCTCAGACACCCCTGCAACGTCTCCCCTCCCTGCGTTCCCCGGGCACCCAGCCGGCGGTGTTCGGGTCCCGGCCGCTCGCTCGGGGCTGGGTCGGCTGTCAGGTCACCCAAGGCTTACATGCACACGCGCTCCCGGGCCTCGGGCCCTCCTTCAGGTGTCCCGCACCGTCCGCTCCGCTCCGCTCCGATGCAATGCGGGACTGAAGCGAACAGTGGAGCCGCTGCTGGTTCCCGGTGGCTACGGGAAGCCACGCCCTTGTGTGAGCGGAGCGGTGGCAGAAAGCCAGAGTCAGAATGACAAAGCAGAAATCCGCGGCTCGTGCAGCCCTGGCGACCTACGCCCGCGGCTCGGCTAGCTAGGCTCCCCTAAGGGTGACGCCACATCCTCTTCCTGCTGATAGCGCCCCCAACCCAAGAAAAGAACAAAAACAATTTAAGGAATGTCTGGAACCAGAGCCCAAAATAAGAGTGGGTTTTAACTGAACAAAACTGGACTATGCCCTAAGGCGGTGACTCCAGAACTTTGCTGCCCAGTGTTATCACGGGAGGATCTTATAAAAAACGCTGGCACCTGGTTCCCACCCCCAGATATTCGGATGGCATGGGTATGGGGTGCCACCTGGGCATGAGTTGTTGTTTTTTTTTAACTCCTGGGTATTCTATAGAGTGAACAGCAAAGTGAGGGACCCAATGCCCTCAGGTAATGGATTAGTCAGCCTGGCAATTCCCTAAAGGAAGTTACTATACCCTGACTAACCCTGAATCGAAGTGACAGATTGCACCAACACACAACTTCCCCTTATAGTTCTTCCTCCTTGTCCCACTCAGGTTTAGGTTTGTCATGGAAGTTTTAAGGAAAACTGAAGAGTATACAACTCCAGCCATGCCAAGCCACCTGTAGCCGCCCAAGTACCCATGCTCTCTCATACGTCCATGCTCTGTCATATTCTGACACTTGCACTAGTAGCCAGCTATGTATATTTGCTGAATAAATAAATAAATGTCTTCCCCACCTCTTTGTCTGGATACTGCCAGACTGAAGCAGACTTAGGTGAAAGGGTTGCTGGTTTCTTAAGGCTGTGAGAAACCACACTTATGACCTGGCAGACAAACACAATCCACTTTTTTGAGCCCCTTCCAATCCTCTCAGCTTCTGAACGTGCGCAAACGCACGCACGCACGCACGCACGCACGCATGTGTTCACTAACCTGACACTTTCCCTACCTGATAACCACTATTAGGTAGGGAAAGTGAGAGCGTGCCTCACCTGATTCTGGGGCCCTTAGAACAGACGATGGTCAGGATACAATGTTTTAAGGAGCAAAGAATGAAAATTATGTCAGAAAGAAAGCTGGGACTAAGGGAGAAAACAAACTCTGTACTAACCATTTTATAGGCCGTAGCTCATTTAATCTATACAGTAATAGCCATGAACCAGGGTCATAAACTCCTCCTTCTTAAAAATATATAGAAACTATACCTTATTCAAAAGTCTTAGGAGAGGGACTTTAAAATCATTTAACTTGAAATAAAGTACTAAAAGCAAGTGATAAGGACTGATTTCTAAGAACCCTGTATGACAGACAGGTCAGCATTACCATAGTTAATATTTTCTAACAGCATACCAGAAAAAGGCTAATAAGGCATCTTAAGTTCACACTATTCTTAAATGAGCAAATTATAGTACAAATAGCTAGAATACTGCAGCAGTTATTTTTTTAAGTAAAAAAAATCACCATTTTTAAAAACCTTCACTTTTTTTTAAGCCCTTTTTGCTACTGTTAGGGACCAGATGCCTTACCCTTGTCACAAAATAGAGAATTCTTTAGTTCTATTTAGTTGCTGGTTAATGGAAGAAGTGCCTCATCTCACATTTTCCATGATGCAGCATTGTTCTAGTTATACATTTTATGTTATTCCCCTTGCCTGACTTCTCTTCCCTCCCTAAAGGCCTACTCTTTCAAAGCTCATCTGAAATGTCACTTCCTCTGGGAGGGCTTCCCTGATTCCAACTCAGTGTTTATCGATCCTCCCCTTTTCCGTGTCCCCAAATAACTAAAAATAATTACAAGTCATCTAAATCCAAGAGAGCTTTGGGAAGGCAAACCCTTGTTTGATTTATCTTGTCACCCCAGAACCTGCTATATATAGTAAGTACTCAAAAAATCCTTGAAAAGGCCCTCTGTTCCTGAGCTAACATCTAAGCACTCTATAAACAGATCTATGCAGGTGTTTGATTAAGGGTCCTATTGCATTGAACTACTGTTCCTCCTACAAATAAGCCTCTCTCACCTCACTGAGCTAGAACACTTTTCTGACACCCAAATCTTCTCTGCTTAAACCTTCAGTAGCTCTCCAGGACCCTCAAGATAAAGTCCAAACTCCTCAATTGTACTGACTTGGCCAGGCTCACTCTTGTTAAACCTAGATGTCCACATATTCTGCACCCAAAACATTGCTGGAAAAGACATAGAAATTAAAAGTGATTTCACTTTAAAGTCAAGACCACAAACCTCAATGTGCCTCAAAGCTTCCCAGCAAGGCTTTGTATCTCCGATATATTTATTTTCCCTGTTTCCAAAGTTACTATTGCATTCTTATTCCTCTTTTGTCAAACCTCTAATACACCTACAGCTTACCATGGGCTCATAACTTGCTTTTTCTACTTTAAGAACATTGAATCAACTAGGCAGAACTCCCTCCTACTTCCCTCTCAACCTCCACTTGTGTGTGGATTCTCATCTTTCCTTGTCTTCTCAATCTTCAGTAACTTCACTCATGGTATCATCAATTTCTTGTTCTCTACCTGATCATTCCCATCACCATACAAACACACTGTACTTTTCACATTAAAAAAAAAAAAGCCTTCCATCATCCCATGTGCTCCAACCCTCATAGTTACCACCCCATTTCTTTGCTCCCCTTCACAGAAAAAAAAAATGAGGGAAAATTCTTTATACCCTGAAAAAAAAATAAAGGGAGGTGTAGGAAAGCATGTCTCTTTGGCATGAGGTTTATTTTAGGTTGATTATTTTTAAGAAACAAAAGGCTCAGAAAGAGCTTTTTAACTCCCCCTTAACTGCCTAAAAGAATTTAGATCAGTGGTACCTAACATGGGGCACATGCCCCACAAGGAGGCAATTTGATTTTTAAGGGGGGGCAACTGGAGAATGAGTTATTAACAGTGAATTTTTTGCATTTCTTATGGTTCTAGGGGACTCATATACAGTATATAAGTATATATTGTGACATTTATGCATTTCAGTTCTCTATTATGTTTTGAAAGTTTGCTATTTTTTCATATCATTTTATATTATCTTTTTAACAATTTCTTAGTGATTTCTTCCTCAGTACTTCACCTGTCCTTTTGTTCTTTTATTTTTCTCTTTCATGGATGCCATGTTCTTTGGAAGCTTATTTAGACCAAATTAATGGCCTTTTAGGCTTCCTCCACGTGAATGGGAGTTCACTTTTTGAATAATAAGAATTATATGTCACAGGGGGGCATCAGGATTTTAGAGATGCTTAGGTGGGGCATGGCCAAAAAAAGGTTGGGAAGCACTGATTAGATAGAGAGCCTGTTCCAGGAAGAGGAGCTATCACCAGGGATAACTGCAAATAATATGAGGTGCGGTGAGCCGGGGACCTTAGCAAAGCCTGCTTATTCAAAGTACTCCCTCTAATAGACTTTGCATGACATAGCAAACATTTGTTTACCAAACATTTGTTTTGCCATCTCCATGTGAAGTCCCAAATGCCTATTCCTTCTCTTTAGCTCTGGATGGCATATAAGCCATTGTCAACTACCTGACTGTTTTTGGGCCTCAGATGAAATTAAACTTGATCTTCTGCAATTAACTTGTCTCATCTCAATTTAATTCTTAAACCATCTAGAAGAGTAGAGGAGAAAATTTTCCTCCCTGACAGAAGCCAAGAAAGATCTAAGAATATGATCAATGTCAGCCTCCAGTTTTAGAATAGCACAGCTCAATAGAAGTTTCTGTGATGATAGAAATGTTCTATATCAATACTATCCAACCCAAAAGCCCTCACCACGTGTGACTGTTGAGCACTTGTAATATGGCTAGTGCAAGTACAGGCCTGAAGTTTTTACTACTTGTTTAATTAATTTAAATGTAAATAGCCACATGTGGGCAGGGACCAGGATTATTTATGCTCATCATGATGTTCCCGAAACTTAATACAGGACCTACATATATAGTAATTGCTTAATAAATATTTGTCAAAAGATTCAATCTGTAAAATGGTATATTATTAGTTAATTTGTGGGTCCCATCTTTTTCCAAAGAGGAAAGGGGAAAAAAGACTTTATGTGGTGCCCTAGCTGGTTTGGCTCAGTGGATGGAGCATCAACCTGTGGACTGAAGGGTCCTGGGATTGATTCTAGTCAGAGGCACATGCCCGGGTTGCGGGCTCGATCCCCAGTGGGGGCTTGCAGGAGGCAGCCAATCAATGATTCTCTCTCATCATTGATGTTTCTATCTCTCTCTCCCTCTCTGAAATCAATAAAAATATATCTAAAAAAAAAAAGACTTTATATGGTGAGGGAGCACAGCTGCTCCTCGAACCTGCATACACCCTGACCCTGCTGTTGCATGAATTGTTGGGGAGTAAGTTTCTCCTTGACCCTGCTCCACCACACTAACTGTTGGGTCCAAGTCCCTCTGCCAGGGACTGGACCTCCTTGGACGCTAGGTCTTTAAGAATTTGCTCTATCCCAGAGGGTAGATGGGATAATAAATGAGAACATACTGGGTGGTCTGAGTAAAATAACAATTGTAATACGCCTATGAGCATGCCTGGAACATAGTAGGTACTCAAATGTGATGGCCCATCAACTTCACAGAGGGAAAGCAAATAATAGTATGGGAGAAGGCCTTAAAAAAGCAAGTGATATCTATAAGGGAACCATATCTTGAGGAATAATGGGAGTAGAAGTAACCCCTAAGGATTTTTCACTGCTTATGTGCCCGGCGTAAATCTGGGTCTCTACATGACTCATTTAATCCTCACCACAATCCAGTGAGTGAGATGCTATTATCTTTCCCATTTTACGGCTGAAAAAAAACCCCACTTATGGACAGTGAGGATAATTATCTTGCCCATGATCACTGAGCTAATAATTGACAGAGCTGAGACTGCCACTTGGCCCTTGGCTCTTACCACAGTGCTGTTCCACCTCTTGAACAGATTTTCTTCTAGGGAACAGCAATAGGAAAGATACTGTGTGTTGTTGCATGTTATACAGAAGCATAAGGGAAGATGAAACTATAAATATGTAGATTCAGCTTGGGATTCACAAGGCAGCTAAGGATTTAGCTCTTTTCCCCTACATTCTCAAAATCATCCACGTATTACACCCATATTACAAAATTACAAACTGAAATTCCAGGAAATGAAGATTCTTGCCAAAGGTCACAAAGCAGGTGTGTTAGATTTGCCATATAAATCCAGGTGTGTCTATCCCTAAATCCACTGTTTGTCTTACAATTCAAAAGTGTACATAGTGAGGTACAGACTAAAAAGAAGTAAAAGCAACATGATTTAAGGACAAAAAGAAGCATTAACTTTCTGACAATGACCAGGGCAGACTTCATGCATGAAATACCTACCCTGAAAACTGCTCGGGGGACCATGATTTCTGAGAAGCCTCTGAGCAAACATAGGACTAGTCACTCTTTTACATACAACAAGCTGCAGTAATGCTGTCTGTGTACACGCCTGCCAACTTTAGTACTGCCACTTACTGAGCACCTGTATGCCAGGATCTTCACATGTTCTCATGAATCATCTTAATAAGCCTTTGGGATATGTATTACCATCTCTATTTGCAGATGAGTAAACTCAAGGTCTGACAGCTAGCCCTGGATTTACGCCCTCATTCTCTTCTTTCTCCACCACACTATTTTTCACTTGAGGGGCTGGTCTTTGAATCCCTAGTACCTGGCACAGTGCCTTTCCCATAGTAGGCACTCACTCAAGATTTCGATTATAGTGGAAAGAAAACATTTTTAATGTAGAAAATCTCTGGCCAGCAGAGCTTCAGGAGGTACAGGCTCTATTGCAGTAAACTTTCAGATGTCTCATCTTGTAAAATGAGATTAGCCATCCTCACCCCCAACCAAGAAGATGTGTATTCATTAATAGTGGTAAACAGATGACAGAAGTGACACAGCTTATTATTATTGACCTCTAAATTTTTAAACCCTATTTGAGTTGATATTGAGAGGAACACCCCCTCTAATTTCTCTTATTCATTCCCACAACTTCAAACCTCACCTATAGAGTAAACCTCACTCATCCAGATCTATGTACCCACTAGCCTATAGATCCACACTAGACAATCACAAAGTGTCCAAAACCAAGTTCATGACCTTCCTAGTCTAAATCCTGTGTCCTCTCTAAATGATGATTCCACCATCATCTTTCTTCATGGCAGAAATATATGCAGTATGCTTAACTTCTTCCTCTACTTCATCCTGCATGGGATTATGATCATGTATCTCTGCATTAAAACATCCCTTGGGCCTGGCAGGTTTTCTCAGTGGTTAGAGCATTGGCCCTCGGACCAAAGGGTTGTGGATTCGATTCCCAGTCAAGGACATGCACCTCGGTTGCAGGTTTGATCCCCCTGCCCCAGTCGGGGCACGTGCAGGAGGCAACCAATCTCTCTCTCTCTCTCTCTCTCTCTCTCCCTTCCTCCCTCTCTCTCTCTCTCCCTCCCTTCCACTTTCTCTAATGGAAAAAATATCTTTAGGTGAGGATTTTAAAAAAACTTCCCCCTAAAGAAGAACCAGATCTTATTCACCTGTGTTTCCTCAGAACCTATTGCACTGACAAGACAGATACACAAATATTTGAGTGATTATTCATTTTTATGTATTTCTTTCCAGTCCTTTCCTATGCTTTTTAAAGCAAGATGTGACTATTCTACAAAACTATTTTAAGCTCTTTGTTTTTTTAACATGATTTGCTTTTTTATTTTTTGAAATATTGTTTTTTTTATTCAATAAGCTCTTTGTTTTTTAATTAAACATTATTATAGAAAATTTTCCCATGCTATTAAAAATTCTATGTGAATCATTTTAAATGGCAGCTAATAGTACATGAGTTAGTAGCTACTACTGAACACTGACTATGTACCAGGAACAGTACCAGGCACTTTACATCCATCCTCATTACATCCCCACTTGATAGATGAGGATACAAAAGCTCAGAGGAGCAAAGAGCCCTCTACTTATGACTATGATTAATGAAGGCAAGACTCCTATCATTTATGTATAAGCAGGTCCTCCAATATTTTTTGAAAGAATGAAAAGAATGTATACCTAGCAATTAAAAAGAGATTTTTCTTGCCTTATAAAAAGCTTAATCTAAATCTATCCTTTTTATATCTAAGTAATTGGGAAGATGACATTAATTAAACACTATGTTAGATGCATTGCAGACATTATCTTATTTAATCCTAACAACTCAGAGACGTTGTTACCTGGTAAGGATTTGAACCCAGGTCTGCATGGTACAAAACCATATTTTCTACCTTTTATAAAATGTGTGAGCTATTTTATTTTTGTTGTTGTTAATCATCACTGAAGGATATTTTTTCCGTTAATTTTTAGAGAGAATGGGAGGGAGGGAGATGGAGAGAGATGGAGAGAGATGGAGAGAGAGAGAGAGAGAGAGAGAGAGAAGAGAGAGAGAGAGAGAGACAGAGAGAGAAAGAGAGAGACAGAGAGAGAAAGAGAGAGAGAGAGAGAGAGAGAGAGAGAGAAAGAGAGAGAAACATTGATGTGAGAGACACCCAACGGCTGCCTCCTGCAGGTGCCCCAATGGGACCGAGGATCAAACCTGCAACCCAGGTACATGCCCTTGACCAGGAATTGAACCCAGATCCTTAGGTCCTGGGGCCAACACTCTAACCACTTAGCAACACAGGCCAAGGCTGTAAGTTGTTTTCTTAAATGGATAATCAACTCCTTACCCTCCTTGCATTCATTCCAAACAGACATTTACTTAAACAGTGGTATATATGTATGGATCCTTAAATGAACGCTACATAGCCACTGGTCTCCATCCTCTTGACCCATTTACATAAGAGCAAAGCACACACTAGGGGTCCAATCAGCACAGTGCTTATTTCCATAAGTAGCACTAATACAGGTATAAAAAGCAGCCTGGTGGGGTGTGTCTGTTTCTGTGTATAGACCTGGGAGGGGAGCACCATAACCAACAGGATCATAAGCACAGGTTAGATCAGAGAACAAGTCAGCATTAAGAGCCTGGCCTTTGGAGCCAGATGCCCTAGTTTCAGTTCTGTCAGTTACTGGTTGTACAACGTTGAGCAAGTTATCTAACCTCGTTATGCCTCATTTCCTCATCTGTGAACATAATCTCACAGAACGTGATTACATTAGTTAGCACTTGAAGTGCTTAGAGCAGTGGTTCACAGCAATTGCCATATCAGGGCTTCCTGCCATTATTATTATTCCATGAGGAACATGAACAGACAATTCAGATAATGAATTACAATAAATAAGATACAATTCAGATAATGTAATATAACATATAGAAAAAGTTTGCCTCATTAATAATCAAAGAAATACAAATTAAAAATACAGACTCTTTTACCTCTCAAATTGGCAAACAATAATTTTTGAAAACCGATTATTATTTAACATTTCATTGAGCTTGTGGGGTTATCAATTAGTACACATCACTTAAAAGGCTCTAGAACTTGAGAAATGTTCATACTGTAACCCAGAAATTCATTCCAGTAATCTATCCTAAGGAAAAATTCTAAATACAGCAAAAACTTTATGTACAAAGAAAAATAATTCTAACCTACTATTCTATAATAACAAAAAGACTATTTGTCCAATAATAGTGAAGTGGCCAAGTAAATATATGGAATATTTTATAGTAACTGAGTAAATTATTAAGAACTTTAGCCCTAGCTGCTTGGTCAGTGGTCAGAGCATCGACCTGCAGACTGAAGGGTCCTTGGTTCAATTCCGGTCAAGAGCACATGTCCAGGTTGTAGGCTTGATCCCCAGTGTGGGACGTGCAGGAGGCAGCCAATCAATTCTCTCTCATCACTGATATTTCTTTTTCTCTCCCCATCTCCCTTCTTCTCTGAAGTCAATAAAAATATTTTTTAAAAGAACTTTAATAACATGCAAAGTATTTAATAAATAAATCAGGATATTATTTATAGAATATTCTGATATATAGACTATTAATAGTGGTTATCTTTGAATGTAAGTATATGTGATTTTAAAATTTTATTGTATTGCAGTCTTCAAATTTTCTAAAATGAACATTTTTACAGACAAAACTAAAATGCTTAAAGAATATTTTAAGCCTAATTCCTAAAATAAATAGAATGACCTCCCAGGGATCCCTACTTCCCATAGGAAAAGACTCCTTGCCCACTTTTATCTCTCATCATCTCTCTGCCACACACTCCTTACTATATTTACTCTAAGTGAACAAGCCATGATGTTTTCTAATTTGTTTTTGTTTACAGCCATGAATTCCTTGCTTTTTTCCACCAGGAAAACAACTACCCAATATCCTATCACAGCTACTCTGTGATCTGACAGCCTTTCCAGACACCTGATTACACAGATGCAAACAAGTAGAGTGGCCTTAAAGAATGAGACTGTGCCTTATTCGTCTTTTCTCTCCTGCCAGAGCTTGGGAAATAAATAGGTGTCCAAAACACATCCGTTGAATGAAGAAGCATCAATATCAAAGCGGTGAAATCTGAGCCAGCCTGGGATACCTCTGCACGCAAGGGGCTTTTATTTGTTTAAGGAAAGGGCACTGAGAACCAGACAGGCCTGGGCTTGCCACAGCCACACTGAGCAAGTTACTAAACTGTGGAGCATCTGCTTCTTTGCTTATAAACAGAATTAAATCCAGCAACTCACAAGGTTATTGTGAGGATTAAGAGAGAGAGATGTGAAACACTGGCATAAAAACAGAAATTCAAATGTTAGATTCTCTCCCTCTTGCTGAAGTCATTAAAGCCATGCGATCTATTAGCAGTCAGGGAACAAAGACGATACACATCAGAATCCCCAAATCAGTGACATACGGCATCCAGATACACTTTTGGCAAACTGACACACAAGTCCTCTCAAACCTTACACTGTTTTTCATATTGATAGCTGAAGAATGACAGCAGCTGCCAGCCAAAATTAAGATGATTAAACTGATGTTGTCTGTTACTCAGATCAAAGCCACTGGGGCCACCTGAGGCCAAGATACAAGGCTCCATCTATCAACAAGCCCTGTGAGTGGCAGCTCATCCACAGGGGTAGGCACAGTGCAGCTGGCATGGTGGCAGGTTACACAGCCTTTGGTGACAACAGCTGCCGTCACATCCAGGAACACCTACCATAGTATCAATACCATGCACATCATATGTAAGGCAGGTGGGGTGAGGCATGAAAAGTTCTAAGGAGGTAGTGGGAGGAAGCACAGGGAGGGACCAGGAATTACCAATGGGTTTACTAACAAGCCAACTATCCTCTGTATTAATACTTTTCTATAGTTTGTTTCCTCATCATAAGAAGGTGATATCACTACCCATCTCATTGATGTACTTTGAAGATTGAATAGGAGAACATGCCCTTCGGGCACAGGGAAGGCAGCATTTATGACTATTACCACTGCCCACACACACATACTAATGCCTTGTCTTCCGGTGCTAAACTCCTCCCTCCGGTACCAAACTCAATAGATCTGAGTTGATCTTTATGGTTGTTCCCAAGTAATAACCTTAATTTATATAGACTGGTCGAAAATACAGCCCAAAAGAAGGAAGAGGAAAATGTCAGAGTGGTGGGGGAGGGTCCCTGGTAGCACAGCTTTCCATCTTGATTTTCTTTAAGAGGAGATACTATTGCAAATGCAGGAATCACTGCAGAGTCACTCCATTACCAATCCAGTTAGGTGCTACACTGCCCTGGTTGCCACAGGCCACCAACTCCGAATGAAAATAAAGGGGATTTTTTTAGAGGGGGGGGGGGGGGGGGAAGGGAGGAAGCAAGCCTCACTCCATAAGAGTAGGAAGCACACCTGCCTAGTTCCTGACTCTATTTCCAATGCTTTAACACAGCAAGCACTCAGTAAACATGCTGGATGAATAAATGCACCCAGAAACATGGACCAGATCATACATCTCTCCTGTGTGAGGCCCTGCACATGTTCGACGGTGTTCCTCCTATACGGGGGCAAGAAAATTTCACAGAATCCAAAGTGCTTGGATTAATAACACTCACACTTCTTACTTGCCCTAGATCATGAGATATCAAACTTTTGGTAACAGTACCCCTTTACGCTCTTGAATAATTATTGAGGGCCCCAAAGAACTTTTGTTTATATGGGTTATAGTTATTAATATTTATCATATTAGAAATTAAAACTGAAAAATGTAAGCATATTTATTAATTCTCTTTAAATTAACAATAATAAACCCATTACATGTCAACACAACGTAATTTAAAAATAACTATATTTTCAAAAATATATAGTGAGAAGGTTGGCATTATTGTACATTTTTACAAGTTTTTTAGTGTCTTGTTTAATAAAAGACAGCTAGATTCTCATATTTGCTTCTTCGGAAGCAAGCCTAACTCCATAAGAGTAGGAAGCACACCTGCCTAGTTCCTGACTCTATTTCCAATGCTTTAACACAGCAAGCACTCAGTAAACATGCTGGATGAATAAATGCACCCACCATATTCTATACCAGATACCTCTACCAACTGACTGTCTGGCTCTTTGAGAATCTACTATGATCTAGGGCCAGCCGTGGGCAAACTACGGCCCGCGGGCC
>NW_005355621.1:2925678-2926580 GCF_000412655.1 Myotis brandtii
ACCGAACCCTTTTTTGTAATGATGTTTACTTTGAATTTATATTAGTTCACACAAACACTCCATCCATGCTTTTGTTCCGGCCCTCCGGTCCAGTTTAAGAACCCATTGTGGCCCTCGAGTCAAAAAGTTTGCCCACCCCTGATCTAGGCACTAGGGAGATTAGGTAGCCAAGGCCAGTGTGAAAATCATGCCTGTGGAGGGTTGTTCGTGGAGCCAAGCAGAAACAGATGAGAAGCTATTTATTCATGAGATCAGAACTCAGAGACCACATCAGCAATTCCAGTTCCAAAATTAAAACCTTCTAGAATGGACCAGATCATACATCTCTCCTGTGTGAGGCCCTACACATGTTCGACGGTGTTCCTCCTGTACCGGGGCAAGAAAATTTCACAGAACCCAAAGTGCTTGGATTAATAACACTCACACTTCTTACTTGCCCTAGATCATGAGATATCAAACTTTTGGTAACAGTACCCCTTTATGCTCTTGAATAATTATTGAGGGCCCCAAAGAACTTTTGTTTATATGGGTTATAGTTATTAATATTTATCATATTAGAAATTAAAACTGAAAAATGTAAGCATATTTATTAATTCTCTTTAAATTAACAATAATAAACCCATTACATGTCAACACAACGTAATTTAAAAATAACTATATTTTCAAAAATATATAGTGAGAAGGTTGGCATTATTGTACATTTTTACAAGTTTTTTAGTGTCTTGTTTAATAAAAGACAGCTAGATTCTCATATTTGCTTCTTCATTCAATTTATTATGATATATGTTGTTTTGGTAGAAGTATATGCCGAAAACCCTGAGTCACAAAGACAATGGTCGGGAAAAGGAGAAATATTTAATAGATTTTTCAGATGATTGTGGATATTCTCCGTTGATACGACA
>NW_005355621.1:2927082-2945812 GCF_000412655.1 Myotis brandtii
CCCCCACTTAGATTCATGCTAAGACACCAGCAGTTTTACCCACCATTGCTTTTGCACTATCGATGAAAGGGTCAAAAGAGTAAAGTGGTAAATAACATCTTAACATTATCATGAAACAGTTTTGACCTTGAAAGCCCCTGAAAGGTCTTAGGCACTGCAGGGGTCTGCGGACCACCTTTTGAGAATGGCTGCCTTACTCTATAAATCCTGATCTGTCCCTGCAAGCTGCCCACGTCCCAGACTGTAAGTGAGCATGAGGATGACAGCTTCTTATGTGCAGTGAAGCAACAAGTGAGGACACAGAGGACCATCAGCTCCTCACCTAGCCAGAGACTCCCATCCTTCAACTACAGAGCAGGTCTAATCAATCCTATCCCAACTCACACACTTCAGGTTTTCCGAGGCAGGACTTCAGCAAGGGCTTAGTGGGAGCTTCCAGCCGTGACCCATAGAACTATAGCCACTTCCACGGTAAAGAAAAGGAGCTTCCTGTCTGATTAGTGTTGCCAGAATTAAACTTTCAAAAGTAGTTGACACTTGCCTTTACTGACCCCCATCTACCTTTCGGCACCTTTGCCAACCACCCTGCCTAAGGACTCTTGCTCTGGAAGCGCTTGGTACCTTCGTCCTTCCCATCCTCTTCTAAATGTTACCTCCCTTAAGCTTCTCATCCTTTATGGACATGTTCATTTGCTTTATCTTATTCGTTTAATCATCTTGTTGTGGCTTTTTTCTAATTCATACCAAGTTGCAAGTGACTTAACTCTCCCAGGAAAACTTACATTTTCAAAAGGCTACTTCTTGGCCCAGGTGAAATTTTAATTACTGGGATTTTTCTTCCATATACTATGGAGTGTTTACGGGTAAGAGCCTTCCATGATGGAAGAATAGGAAGGTCATGCTAGCCCAGCCGGTGTGGCTCAGTGACTGAGTATCCACCCATGCACCAGGAGGTCACAGTTTGATTCCCAGTCAGGGCACATGCCGTTGCGGGCTTAATCTCCCACAGCGGGGTTTGCAGGAGGCAGCCATTTAATGATTCTCTCGTCATTGATGTTTCTATCACTCTCACCCTCTCCCTTCCTCTCTCTGAAATCAATAAAAACATAATAAATAAATAAAAAGTTATGCTAGAGAAGACAGACAACATGGCATTATGGAAAAAACACAGACTTTGGAATTAGACAGGCTTGTGTCCAAATTACAGGCCCACAACTTATATGACTTCAGGGAAGTCATTTGACTTCTCTGGGACTCAGTTTCCTCATCTGTAAAATATGGATAATATTTTCCTTGCAGAGTTCCTGTGAGGATTTTTTTTAACATTTAATCATCTTTATTTATTTTTTGTTTGTTTGTTTTTGTTAATCCTCACTCAAGGATATTTTTCCATTGATTTTTTAGAGAGAATGGAAGAGAGGGAAAGACAGACAGAAACATTGATGTGAGAGAAACACATCGATTGGCTGCCTCCTGCAGGAGCCCTGACCAGGGCCTGGCCCGGGGAGGAGCCTGCTACCAAGATACATGCCCTTGACCAGAATCAAACCCAGGACCCTTTGGTCCGCAGGCTGATGCTCTATCCACTGAGCCAAACCAGCCAGGGCTCTTGTGAGGATTAATGACATTGTGTATAAACCCAGCACAGTCCCTATGAAATAGTAGGCATTCAATTATTATCGGATTCTCTCTGTGTTAGGGAATCTGCCTTTAGAAGCATCAAATATATAATAGTTTCCTGCCCTACAAGTACCACCTTCCTCCTGACCCTAGAAATGAGCTATCAATCCCAATTACCATGACTCTCTCTAGCTGAGTCTCTTTCCCTATTGCTTTATTCCTATAGAGACTGAGCTGAGACTATAAATGCCCAGGACTCTGCTTCCCCAAGCTACCAGACATGAAGATCACCTATGCTTACTAATGTGGGGACTACTTTTCCTATAGAAACAATGATGCCAGGCACTTGATCAGATTGCTAATAATGTTTGACTGATGAGTCTGGAATTTTCTGGCTCATGATTAAAACGCATGAGCACCATGTTCTAGGAAGACACTCTCTGTTTTGTTCCATCAACCTTTCTTTCCTTGGGATTTCCGGCCACATGCAACTATTTCCCAATGACTTCTTTTGTGGATCTTTATCCCTACAGGTCTTTGTATGTCCTTGCCACAATTTCTGACTGCATCTCAATTTATATTTAACTCAAATACTACTTGGTATTTGCCAGGAAGGAGACAAATTTACAAAAATAACGAAGTAACCATAAAACCAGCAAATACTGTGCCTGTAAACTAGACTCAAAGTTAATAGGAAGAACGATTTCAACAACAGGAAACTCAGAGTTGAATCAAGGCTATAAACTAGGTAAAGACTAAAGCTAAATATGATTTGCCCCAGGGTAATGCCCCATCTAAATGGTAACAAGAAAGAAATCAAGTATATGAATTCACTAAATAATAAAATCCTCAAGGAAGAAAAATAAAAGCCAGAAAAAATAAATTACATAAAGTTCACAGTCAGCAGATAAAATTAACATATTAAACAGAATCTTACCTGCCTGATCAAGTTCGAGCAAAAAATAAGGAACACACATTGATTTAAATAACTTCTTTACCTGCAAGAAGTTGAAAAACAAGGGAATAATGTCATATTTTTAAAAAGTCATAACCAACAGAAGAGTCTCTTATCCAGCTTTATTACTTTCCTCCTCAAATCAGTCTTTTCCTTTGGAAACTTTCCAGTTCGTTTTTACATAACTCATAGAAATCTTCCTGCTGACAGTAATGCTGTTTAAAGGGGTATTTGAAGTCTCTTGATTATATTCTATTTTCTTTTTCTTTTTAAAAGATTTTTATTGATTTCAGAGAAGAAGAGATGGGGAGATAGAGATAGAAATATCAATTATGAGAGAGAATCATTGATCAGCTGCCTCCTGCACGTCCCCTACTGGGGATCGAGCCTGCAACCTGAGCATGTGCCCTTGACTGGAATCCAACCCGGGACCCTCCAGTCTGCAGGCCAATGCTCTACCCACTGAGCAAAACCAGTTAGGGCTATATTCTATTTTCAGAGACCTGCATGGCTTCATAAAATATGTTTTACATGTTAATTTGACTCAGTCAGTCAACCCCACTATAAAATGGGTTTAATATTAACCATGTTTAACAAGCCACTGGAATACTTAATGTTTCCAAAACATTATGTTGCAATCCTGAGGGGGAAAAAATACCCTACAATAGTCAAATCAGCTTTCCCTGGCAGCATACACTTAAAAATGTAGGAATCCTTTTGAAGAATGATGGGATAAGTAAAGAGGTACTTTAAGGATAGGGCAGGAAAGCTATAGCTGGGAGACCACCTGGATAAAAGTCAATTCATATTACAATGATCATTTTCTAAGACTAAAAATAAGTTCATACACATATAAAATCATGGACTTATTAGATTTCTTAGCCACTTAGGTTTAGAAATAAACCATTTGCAATTTGTTACAAAAACAACACCACCAAGTTTTCCAGATTTAGAGAGTAAGCCCTAAAAGCAGCTCCTAAAAGTAATTCTCAAAGTTTGATAATATGTGAATATAGAAAATATACTCGTTAGATTCCAGAGAAACATGACCCCACTTCACGAAGCTATTTTGTAGGTTATTTTAACACTGATTGAACTTTAGCACGGTTCCACCATCCAAGATTCACTATGACTTGAATATCAAAAGTGCCAGCTTCTAGAGTGTTCTTACTGAGAAAACTAGAGGAAGGATACTATGCCTGCAAAATAGATACTTTATTGAGAAGTAGAAGTGGATCTGCATATCAAACAATGGATAAGCTGCAACAAGACATCATCTGCTAATTCCAACTGCATACCCTACTTCACACGGAAATATCTGTAAGAAACAAATACCATATTTTCCTGCAAGGGCAAGGAGGGTTTATCTTTGCAGTAATATGCACTCAAAGCATACATGGTAATGTGTTAGGCAACAAGCGAGAAACCTGATACAGAAGTTAATTTCTTTGTGGGCATTTCCCAACTTGGATTAATGCAAATTATATTACTAGTCCCAGAGAGAAATACAAATTTATCAGAGCAATTATAAATTTAGTTGCTCTATTCTCATTTACTCACATCATGATTGTTAAATGAGATGATAAAAATCAAAACTGAAGGAAATAACCTGGGAAAATTCTACTTAATGTAATTTTTAAAAAAATGAATGTGAATAACCAAGTATATATGTTGTACCCCCACAAAAGAAAATCACCATTTTGACCAGAAGAGACGCCTAACCATCCTTCATGGCCAAAAATATTGAAAATTAATTTATCTCAATTGGCACAAATCTGAAAATAGCTTTTATATTATGCATGTGGAAAAGCTAAGCAACTGGTATTTATTAAAGGTAAAACCAGATGTCTGTTCAGAAGATTTGGCATAGCCAGAAATTTTTCAGGTAACGACAGTAAATAAAATTACTAAAATAAGAATGCAAATATCTGGCACAGATTTTTAAGGACAAGTTGATCATTCCCAGAGTATATTTAATTAAGTAAAACAGAAAAAGAAAAAGGCCAGGCTTTGCCTTTTTAGAGACAAGGAGGAGAGCTAGGAAATGAAGTTAGTAAAATTCAGGGATAAGATAGTAGGGATAAGAGTCATTACGGGTGGAAGAGATCTGCAGGGAACAGGAACTCTAACTGCCTATCTTAGTAGCAATGCTGATCACCCTACCCTTGGTCGGCAAACTGCGGCTCGCGAGCCACATGCGGCTCTTTGGCCCCTAGAGTGTGGCTCTTCCTAAGCCTTAGGAGTACCCTAGTTAAGTTAATAACAATGTACCTACCTATAGAGTTTAAGTTTAAAAAATTTGGCTCTCAAAAGAAATTTCAATCATTGTACTGTTGATATTTGGCTCTGTTGACTAATGAGTTTGCCGACCACTACGCCTAGCCCAACCCTTTATCGCAGAACTAGAGCAGCATCAAAATTGGAATTGTCCAATTCTTTAAAAGTGTTTTTAAAATATAAGTGAAGCGAACAAAACATGCATGGCACATAGTAGGCACTCAAACAGTAGCTATTATTAATGTAAGTGAACATTCCCAAGTCCTTTCATATAGATTTGAAATCATTTGGGCCTCATAATAAAGCTGTGTGCTTAACAGGTAATAGATAAGATGGTATCATCATGCTTAGTTTGTTGTTGAGGAAACAGATTTACAAAATGAGAATTGAGCTCTTGTGACTGCACGTGTTCCTTCTGCTGTCCACCATGAGCACAAAGCTCTGAAGGGAGAGGCTAGCCTAGAAAAAGTAATGCCTCTGTAATAGGACTAATTGTACTTGGAATAGGGTCAGATATTTGTTGATTGCTGTCTAGCCAAGCTTCTCTATTGCTGGGAGGAGGATCACCATCCAAGGTTTTAGGTCCTGATAGGAAAACAGGAAAAGCAAGTTCTTTTATTTAACAGACATTTATATAGCATTTACTAGTACTATGTGCCAGGCATGTTATATGGCTTTTAGAAGTTTTAAAGAAATTAATCCTCACAACAAACTTGAGATGGGTATATTATTATACACATTTTACAGGTGAGGAAACTGAGGCACAGCAAGTAAATAACTTTAATCAAGGTCACATGGCTAATACATCACAGAGCCAAGATTCAAACTCTGAGTTCAGAGTGCCAGCTCTTAACTATATTCGGTAACAGAAAAGATTGAACAACTACATAGTTTCAGAGCTAAAGGAAATTTCAGAAATCAACTAGTTTGAGCCTCTCACTTAAAGATTAAACAAACAAGGGAGAGGAGCTTGAAAAATGGATAAGATCACCAGAGCTAGATAATTAGCCCCCAGAGGCCAGAAATTATACCTCAGATTTCTAACATCCAGCCCTCTTCTAAATTCTCTATCACTTATATTCATCATTTAGAATTTAGCATGGGTTACCTCAAGTCCTTTTTCTTTTTAAGCCTCTGTTCTGCCTTCTCAGTTTGACTAAACCCCTAGCGATGACAGTTGTGTCTCCTATCTCTGTGCAACTCTGCTCCTAATGCGACGTTACCGAAGGAGGGATGAAGCCTCGGGTGCCAATGACACAAGCATGTTCAGTGAGAAACTACATGAAAGGTTCTGTCTACCTTAACTATTTCCACTGCTTGCCCACCTTCCCTTTTTTTTTCTTTTTGAAAAAATAGAACACACACACACACACAGTCAAAAAAGCCTATCTCTTCATAAGGCTTTCAGAATAAAAAGGTTTCTGAATTAAACTTCCCTGAGAGCTGGGGAATAAGTAGAGAGACAAACAAGCTGAGAGAAAACTGAACTTACTAAATTACCCTACAGCTGAAGCTGGACAGATGGCCAGTTCTGCTTATTTGAGAGTCCATTGTGTCTAGTCCTAGAGCTACCCTGAGTACAATTTAAAGCTAAACTCTAGCAACCTTTAAACTCCCTCAACCCTCCTATAAAGCACCAAAACAGGTTTGTCTTTAAACTCTCACCTTCATGCTAAGGTGAAATCAGAGTCATCACTGAGCTTCTCTCTCTGATCATCTAAGGTTAAGATCCAAGTAGGAAGCACGGTTTATTCTTTGTGAAATCATTTTCTCCATAATAAACCAGAGCATGAGGAGATACTTATCAAAATTTCGGAGTGCCCTAAGTAACAGCTCCTTAAGAATTATTCCCTATAGACATGCCTAAAAGAGTAGCAAATCACTTGGTTTGGTAACTCCCCCACCCAAACTTTCCCTGACCCTGACCCTGACCCTGACCCTGACTGTCTGAAAACATCGCGTACTTTGCAAAGGTTCAGAAAATGATGACTCAAGCAATATTTTCTTCTCAAATCAACATTCCTCAAGTATTCTAAAGCAAGTTACACCTACACAGACTCTGTACTAAGGAGAAATCCAGTTGTTTACACCTTAGCTCAAAAGTCTATCAGATTTCTATAACTCAACAACTTGTTACCACCGCTTGAGGTTAAAGCCTTACCTCGGTACAGCGTTTGCACGTGGACTTGCTGAAGATGACCACAGAGTGGCTGTCTACATAGGCCTGCAGCCAGGCTCTGGGCTCTGTGATGGCTGTGCTGGTGGATCCAGTGGCTGAGTTTTCTGGCAAAGTTTGACTAGAGAGACGATCCTTTGCTAGAAGTAATGGAAGCAAAGATGGTAATTACCAGAAAGGAAAACAGGATGATGCATTTTCTAATATTAGGCTCACTCTAAAAGCCTTGCAATTTTAGCCCCAAGGGCCAAAATAAGCCATGTGAGGAAGGACTCTAACATGGATTGTACATTAGTTCTGTCATCTGACTAGAGACTTTGGGCAACTCATGCAATATTCCCAACTCATTTGGTCACACTCAAAATTCGTTCTCAGGGGATCTGGACAAATGAAAGCAAGAGTCTGAACTATCCTTGGAAGCAGGAGAATAAGTAACAGATTCTAGTCATGGAGGACTTTTAACTCCCCCCTCCCACACACACACTCCTCACTATGGTTTAAATGCAGAGGCCAAGGATCAGATGTTATGTCCCTTTCTCACACAACCCTGCTTGCAGACACAGGCAGACACAACCCAAGCCAAGGCTTACTATTTTTCTTCCAACTTCTGGATAAGCAGACAAATCTGTGGGACCTTCAGGCCACAGACACAAAAAGCTTCCAAAAAAATAGTTTCTTCAGATTCTCGGTTTCCTTCCCAGGATTTTGCCGTGGCCCAATTTGGCACCAGAACAAACGTGATCCAGCCTAGTTGCATGTCATCTGCACATGACAGCACCATCATCCTGGGCATCACCACCAGCCAAAGCAACTGAGAGATTGCTACCTCTGGCTTGTAAATGCTTTTAACTAGCTATTGGCTTCAGGACCCGCAAACCAAGCTTAATCCTACCCTTATGACTTGCTTCATAAGTGATTTCCTCTAATTTCTGCTCATCTAAGAGCTGCCCATTCTTCTTCCAGTCTCATCATCATCTTCATAGTTGATATTCATGTTTACCCAGAATATTTTCAAAGTTCACCCATGCTATAGCATGTATCCAGTGCTTCGTTCATTTTTATTGCCAAACTAGAGGCCCGGTGCACAAAATTTGTGCACAGGTAGGGTCCCTAGGTCTGGCCGATGATCAGGGCCAATCGGGGCCTTCCAGCTGCCAGCTGGGGCCTTCCTTCGTTTCTCGCCTCCCCCTGGTGTTCAGTGCATGTCATAGTGAGCGATCGAACTCCCGGTCTCCTGGTCGAACTCCCGAGGGGACAATTTGCATATTAGGCTTTTATATATAGAGATAGATGATATTCTATTGTATAGTTTTACCACATTTTATTCATCTGTTCATCAGTTGATGGACATTTGGGTTATTTCTACTTTTTGGCTGTTGTGAACAGAGCTGCTATGAACATTCATGAAGAGGTTTTGTTTGAACACCTGTTTTCACTTCTTTTGAGTAAATACTGGGGAGTAGAATTGTGGGGTTAAGTTAATCTTTTGAGGAACCACCACTCCTTTCGAAATCTATGACACTATTTTACATTACCACAGAAATGTACAAGGGTCCCAATTTGTCCACATTCTTGCCAATACTTATTATCTGTCTTTTTTATTCTGGCCATCACAGTGTATGTGCACCTACATATAAGCATATATTTTAAATGTTCACTGTTAATTCTAATGCACACTTCTAATTAAGAACTGTTAGACTAAGGCAGCATGACACATGATTACAGCCCCACCAATGGCTTTCAAAATTTTTAATTAAACTCTGGTTTTCATTTTCTCTTTTGCTTTTTAAAAATTTTTATTAAACTTATTGGGTGACCTTTCTTAATAAAATTATATAGGTTTGAAGAGTACAATTCTATAATAAATCACCTGTATATTACATTGTGTTTACCACCCAAAGTCAAGTTTCCTTCTGCCACCATATTTGACCCCTTTACCCTCTTCTATCCCACCCCACCCCTTTTTCCCTCTGGTAACCATCATACTGTTATATCTATAAGTTTTTGTTTGTTTGTCTTGTTTGTTCATCTGTTGCTTTCAGTTTTATATCCCACATATGAGTGAAATAATATAGTTCTTGACTTTCCAAGTTATTTTGCTTAGCATGATATTCTGAAGATTCATCCATGTTGTCACAAATGGCAGTATTTCATCTTTTCTTATGGCTAAGTAGGATACATTGTTTGTGTGTGTGTGTGATTCTTTACCCAATTATCTATGGAAGGATACTTTGGTTGTTTCTATGTGTTGGTCACCATGAACGATGCTACAATGAACATAAGGGTGCACATATCTTTACAAATAATTTTTTTCAAATTTTTTGGCTAAATACCCAGAAGAGGAGTTGCTGGGTAATATGGTAGCTCTATTCTTAATTTTTGGCAAAACCTCCATACTGTTTTGCTTATTGGCTGCACCAATTTACACTTCCACCAGCAGTGTAAGAGTTTCTTTTTTGCCACAACCTCTCCAACACATGTTATTACTTGTCTTGTTGATAACAGCCCTTGTAACAGGTATGAGGTGGTACCTTATTGTGGTTTTGATTTGCATTTCTCTAATAGCCATTGAAGTTGAGCGTTTTGTTCATATATCTGTTGACCATTGATTTGTCTGTTCAGGTCCTCTGCCCGTTTTTTAATTGGATTGTTTTGTTGTTGAATTCTTTATAGGTTTTTGATATTACCCCCTTATCAGAGGTGTTGTTTGCAAATATCTCCTCCCATTGGGTTGGCTGCCTTTTTGTTTTATTGACAAATTTGTTGTTGTTGTGCAGGAACTTTTTAATTTGATATAGTCCCATTTGTTAATTTTGCTTTACTTCCCTGGTCTTTGAATTTTAGAAGGAACATGAAAATAAGGATTCTTAGTGGTAACATCTCATGGAAAGAGACTCACAGAATGTCAGCATGGGAAAGATATTTGGAGTCACTAGGCCAACCTATTCATTCTACTGGTGAGGAAACTGATGTCCAGACAGGTAACTAATTAGTGTTGGAGTCAGGGCTGCCACACAAGCCTCCTGATTTCATAATGCCTTACTGACTCCTTTGACTTCAGGGGGTGACTAACTCTAAAAGCAGGTGACAATTTCTTACATAACATCTATGCTGAGGGCCCCACCCACCTATTAAGCTCAGATATTTGCCAATACTCAGAACACAGTATTCAGGGCCATTACAAGGAAAGCATTATCTTCTGTGATTGAAAGAACTGCAATCTGACTAGGAAGAGTCTGCTCACCAAAATTAATAATAAACAAATAGATGGATAGATAGATAAATAAATAAATAAATAAGAAATTGTCCAGCTAATCAAAATCATCAGATTTTTTCCTTAAAGTCTGCCTCTAACATAAAAGGAAATTAAACTTTTGTTTAGAAGTTTATCATTTATTTTTAAATTTCCCCCCTCAATTTTGAAATAAAATTTAAAGAAGCAAAGTAATATATTAATTAAATGTTGCAAGGACAGTACAGAAATAGGTGATCAGAAAAACCTAGATAAAATTGTAATTATTTGTTCCTTCCCTTTTGCCCCAATTATTCTGCCTAAGGTCAATTCCTAATATTTGGATCCATAAAGTATATACTATCCACTGGGAAAAATTCAAACTACAGGGTAAAAATAAATATGCCCCATAGTTACATAGACATCAATATGAGATTAGATAGCTCAGAAATAGATAAATATAGAATAATTTATGATAAAAAGGTATCACAAAGCAATAAAGAGAGAATGTATTTTTTAAAATAGTATGGTAATAATGGCTTGATAATTTGGGAGAAAAAAGTTTTTTTCGCTTATCTGACTATATAACAAAGCATGTAAAATGAAACTTTTTCCATATCTCTAATGGGGTGATAACTTCCAAAGCTTAAAAGTAAATACATCCTGGCTGGTGTGGCTCAGGCAGCTGATCAATGATTATGTCTCATCATTGATGTTTCTGTCCTTCTCTCCCTCTCCTTTCCTCTCTCTGTAATCAATAAAAACATTAAAAATAAAAATAAAAATAAAAATAGCCCAGCTGGCATGGCTCAGTGATTGAGCATTGACCTATGAACCCAGAGGTCACAGTTCGAGTCCAGGTTGGGGCATATTCCCCAGGTTTCGGGCTCGATCCCCAGTTGGCACTTCCCTCTCCCTTCCTCTCTTAAATCAATAAAAATATTTTTAAATAGTAGTAATAAAATAAAAATAAGAGTAAACACAAAGAAAAGGAGCAACAAATTGTACTGCAAAATAATAATAATAATAGCAATAATATTTTTTTAAAGCAAAAGAGCAGCCTACGGAAAGTATTTACATAAAACAAAACCAAAAAAAAACAACAACAAAAAAAACACAAGAACTCAAGCAAATTGGTTAGAAAACAGCAGGACCACAAATGATAAAATGAATAAAGAACACGAACAACCAAATCAATAGAAAGAAAATGGCAAAGCTAAACTATAAAGGTCAATTTATTTTCCAGTTATTTCATAATCAGAAATGCAGATTAAAGCAATGAAGTGTGATTTCCTACCTATAAAAAATGAAAATTCCCAGTGCTGGTAAATGTACATTGAGGTAAGTCCATGGACACAAGGAGGGGGTGGGGAGGGGAATGTAATATAAACTAATACTTTTGGAAAACAATTTGTCGGTGTGGATCAAGAACCATTGAAATGGCCATACCTTTTAACCCGGAACTTTTACTTGTGGGAATTTACCTTTTAAAAAATCTAAGGTAATGGAAACATTATATTAACAAAAGGACCCCCTACCTCCTATTCTTCTCAAAGGAAAAGCTTTTATTACTTTTTACTTATAACTAACATCACCTAGCTAAAGGGGAAATTTCCAAATTCCTTTTCAATGTGAGTTCTATAGCTTTAGGATTAATCATGTTAAGTTCCTGTAAAACTCAATAGAACAAAATAGGCCACTGGCCTATCAACACTCTCCACTCCCTACACCGGAGTGTGTCTGTCGCCTTTCTAGAGACAGAGACACATTATATCTTATCTCAGTTGTCTTTATCCTTCCAAAGGGTACGTTACAAACAGATTCTATCACTGCTCTCCAGCCTACTTCACTCCTTTCTTCCTTTTTTTAAAAAAATTGATTTTTAGAGAGAGCGAAAGAAAGGGAGAGGGAGAGAGAGAGAAACATCGATGTAAGAGTGAAATATCGATTGGCTGCCTCCTGTGGGCCCCCTACCTGGGATGAAGCCCACAACCCAGGCTTGTGCCCTGACCGGGAATCAAACCAGCAACCTCTCAGTGCACGGGTCAATGCCCAACCAACTTGTTACAGAAGAACAGAGAAGAACCAAGCAACGCTTAGAGAGATGGAGTTACATTTATTATTATTATTACGCACGGGCCCAGAGAAAAATGTCTCTAGAATTCTGGGAGAAGTTACACAGGAAGTTTCCTGTATTTATACCTTTTTACCCTCTCTGTCTCCCAAAGTATGGGGTTCTGTTCCGGTCCCCTTTGCAAGTTCTTAAAGAGCCCCTATGTGCTGGGGCTTTGAGACCTCAACCAAAGGCTTAGCCTGGTACCAGCACTGATAACTTCATCTGGGGAAAAGATATTTTAATGGCCTCTCTGAAATGGGAGTAGTCTTATTTTCCTTATTAGTCAAGCAAGCATTTACAGAAGCCAAAATAGCAGGGTTAAAATTTCAAACAGCAATTTTTATATAAGATGGATGCTTCAAACTGAGCCACACTGTCCAGGGCTACTTCACTCCTTTCTAGTCCCAATTCTCAGTCTCCTCTTTTATTAATTATTGAACAACAATTTCATTACAACATCATTGGTCATAGTAAAAAATTGGAAGCAACAGATGTCCAACATTAGAAGAAGAGCTAAATTATAGTAGCTCTCTTGTTTTTAGTAATTTCAATGACTACATACTATTCAAGATTCAAAACAACATGGAAATGGCTTGACATAATGTTAATTAAAAAGAAACAGAATAACAAATCCTATGTACCACAGTTTTACAATTATGTGAAACTCTGTATATAGCAGTCCTAAAAAGGGATATGCAAAATGGTCATATAAGTTATAATGGCACGGATTGGACAATGCATGGCTTCTCTTTCTTGTATTTTTCCAACTTTTTTTTTTTTTAGAACATTAGAACTGGCCACAAATATATTATCCTCACTTAGATCTTGGATGCAAAAAAATTAGGGAGACAACTGAGTACAGTTTAATATGGACTTACATTGGACAATGTCATTGTATCAACATTAAATCCATTGGGTTTCTCTAGAACAGTGGTTCTCAACCTTCCTAATGCTGCGACCCTTTAATACAGTTCCTCATGTTCTGGTGACCCCCAATTTCATTGTTACAAATTGAACATAATTAAAGCATAGTGATTAATCACAAAAACAATATGTAATTATATATGTGTTTTCTGATGGTCTTAGGCGACCCCTGTGAAAGGGTCGTTCGACCCCCAAAGGGGTCGCGACCCACAGGTTGAGAACCGCTGCTCTAGAAGAATACTTTTTCTTAGGGACACATGCTGAAATATTTATGGGTGAAAGTCAAGGGGTCTGCAACTTATTTCAGTAAAAATGTATGTGTGGATAGCGGGAGAGATTGGGACAGAGAGAGGGAGAGAAGGAAAATAAAACAAATGCAGCAAAATGTGAATCTTGCAAAGGGATTATGGGTATTCATCATATTATTCTTTCCACTTTTCTGTTGACTGGGTGAATTGCTAGATTGCTGAGGAAGTAACTTTTCAAAACTTTCCTATGGAGCCCATAATAGTATATTGCTGTTCAGATTTGTGGGGAAAGTCTGGCTCATTCATCTTTATTCTATCACTGTCAGTCATGTTCCTGCATGGAGGCTGGTTGAAAAACGCAGGAAGTGTAAGTCAGCCAAATCTGGATACCTCCATCTGTAGCTAATAAGGAACCTCTGGGACTGATTTCTTGATTTCCTTTGTTCAGGCAGAATCCCAAAGACTTCTCTGATGCAATATAAATACCTCTAAACTTAGTTTCCTAGACTAGTGGCCCTCAAAATGTAGTAGGCACACATTTGAAGGTCCCTGAGGTCAAAACTATTTTCAAGATGCTCTTTGCCTTTTTCACAGTTGGGGTCCTTCATAATGTTTAAAAGTAAAGGGATCCTGAGATCAAAAGTTTGAAAACCACCAACCTTGACATTTTGAAAGTTTGAAAGAAAGAATATGTGAAAAGTAGGGTTTCCATAGGAGCTAAAATTTTTACCTAGAATTTCCCTCCCACCTCCAAATTCTCTTAAAACTAAATGAAGTGCCCACAAGTTGACTTGCTCTTCCAAAGCCCCCAGAACTAACTGGAACAGAGCAGTCTTTCAGTCTAGGACTCTCTTCAAAAGAAAAACAATGGTTTTGTTGTTGTTGTGAGTTCTAATTCCATGCCACTTAAAACAAAATGTAACAAAAAAGGAAGAAAGAAGATGACGATGTAGCTTGACTCCTACTAAGGAATAGATTCACCAGTGTTTCCTCCTTTCTTGATCCTTACACATCATTGAGGCTACAAAGGCCTGTGTTTCTATATTGTGGTCATGAGAACTAACAAAAAAACCAGCAGAAGCCCATTATGAGAGCTGACCGATCAGACTTTTGAGAGGAACAGGCCAAGGCTCTCAAAGGATGAGAGAAGTAACTTGTGAACTTCAAAGCCAGGAAACAAAGGAAAGTAAAATGGCAAAGCTAAACCCACACTGAAACTGCCACTTGCTGGAACTTGAGTCCTTGCCTTTAATGCTTACTTCACATGTGATGATAAAAATTTTATAACACTCCACTCTGCCTGCTCTCATCACTTTCCTGTTTGGAGGTTTGTCACGTGCATCTTCTTACTCGGTTGCCTGGGGTTAGAAGCATCTGGACTGGGAGATGTCAGAAGCAATCAAGAATTTCTGCAGGTCCCATAACTATTAACAACACTTTTTATTCAGCTCAAGTGCAAAGAGTTTTGCAAACACATTGCCATGTCAGATTTCTTTTAAGAAATTAATATTTTTAATATTGTTTTATTCAATGCATGAAACACACAGAATATTGCTACACTAGAGTCTAATAAGACTCCATCATATGTGAAGTTATTCCATAAAAAACCTAAGAGTGGGGAAGCTTCAATGAGGAAGCATGACATGATCTATAAAGTGCAGAAGACAAGGTAATTACATGTGCTTTTTAAAGTCTACAGGGCATGAGACATGCTGGAAAATAAAACATAAGTATTTGTGGAAACACAGGAAGACTGAAGACTCCTTAAAGGACATGATCATGACTCTCTGACGCTGAATATAATAAATACATCTTGGTTTTTAGTACTATTTATTTACCAAATTGAAATAAAACACTAGGATGGGGTTGGGGGGGTTGCCTTAAAAGGGGTTTTTAGTTCTCACAAAGAACTTGCCATAAGAAGTACTTATTATATTCTAAGCAAACTGCTACAAAAAGGCCTACAACATCATAGTTATAGCTCTTCTTCCATGTACAGGATTCAATGGCTATGTAAACCTGAGAATACACATTTGAAAGGAAATACCTTTTCCCCCAAGGACTGGTTTACAGAATGATTTATGATAGGAGGAACCATGCCAGAGTTCAAGTGTATTGTCCCCGGAAGTTATTTGTGTGGGGATGGGGGTGGGTGGGTTAGTCTGTGTTTACTAGACACTCGGCCCTAGAGTATTCTGTCACTGTTAGGATGTACCACAAAGGCCTTGGAAGGATTACTGACGGGCCAAATGGAAGAAGAAAAAATTCTAATTTCCTTTTGCCTAGCTTTTAAATTTCATATTGATGCCATTACTAAGATACAAAAATCATTTTAAAGGCAATACTACAGAACTTTTTAAAAATAAAAAGTATAAAAACATACAAAATGTTATATGAATGAATAAAATTTTAAAGTTTTCCTTTCTTGAAAAATGAATATTTATTGCATGTAACATTATTATATTTAAAATCATTTTTCTTGAAATATTAATGTTTATTGCATGTAAAAAAATAAAGTTTTCCTTACTATATCAACTTTTTAAAGTGACTTAAGAAATGAGATTTTTCTTATCTATTAGAACTATATCCTTGGCTTAATAATAATGCCCTCTGGACTTCAATTTCTTCATCTGTGATATAAAATTTCTGCAAATATATTTTTATGGTATGTACATGAAAAAATGTAGGTGCTACTTTTGATTGTATAATATACCCACCCTAAAACCTCAATTACAGTCATTAAAATATAAAAGAAATATGTGGGAAATGACTAAACTGATCTCTCTCACACACAGACACACAGACACAGACACACACAAACACACACACACATACACACACCTAACTACTAAATAACACTTAAGAGCTAACTAAAAAGCTCTCACCTACACTACACTTTTAATTCTCACAATGTCACTAAGCTTGCTTTGAACAAATATACAGAAATTATTTTGCATTTTTTGGTATTCTTTGTTGCCTAATGAATGTTAAGAATAGCCAATAAATGGAATAATCAGAATAAACTAAAATGTTCAGCCAACACAATCAGCATTGGGATTTTAAAGAAACTTTCTCAATCTTTCCAGTTCCCCCATAAAAGGTTTAGAAATCCTATATAATAAAAGGGTAATATGCAAATTGACCCTAACGGCAGCATGACTAGGAATGACAGGTTGCTATGACACGCACTGACCACCAAGGAGCAGATGCTCAACACAGGAGCTGCCCCCTGGTGGTCAGTGCGCTCCCATAGGGGGAGCTCCGCTTAGCCACAAGCCAGGCTGAAGGCTGTGAGCGCAGTAGTGGTGACAGGAGTCTCTCCCGCCTCCTCAGCAGCGCTAAGGATGTCTGACTGCGAATTTTGTGCACAGGGCCTCTAGTCCTATATAATAAAAGCGTAATATGCAAATCAACTGAATGGCTGAACAGTGGAACAACCATTCGGACGACCATCTGGGACCACGCTATGACACCCACTGACGCCAGGCCAGCGATGCGATTGGCTGGGGGCCCGGCCATCGCCCCATGATTGCCCCGCAGAGGGAGGCCCAGGCCACTGGCCAGCAGGGCGACCAATTGGGGGCTCCACGATTGCCCCAAAGAAGGAGGCCCAGGCTACCCACCGGTGGGCTGCGGTGGGTGGGCAGGGCCTCCCTCTGCAAGGGAAGCCCGGGTTCCAGGTGCTGACAGCCAGAGGGAAGCCCGGGTCCCGGGTGCTGACAGCCAGAGGGAAGCCCAGGTCCCAGGTGCCAGCAGCCGGAGGGAAGCCCAGGTCCCGGGTGCCAGAGGGAAGCCGATGCCGGCAGCTGGGGGAAGGAAAGCCTACTCTTTCACGAATTTCGTGCATCGGACCTCTAGTATATTTATAAAAGCCTAAGCAACCATCCGACTGTCCAACCATCCAACCAGTAGCTATGATGCACAATGACCACCAGGGGGCAGATGCTCCAACTGGTAGCTATGATGCGCACTGACCACCAGCCGGCAGATGCTCAACACAGGAGCTGCTGACCTGCAGTGACTTGGCAGCTGCAGTTCTTGGGTGATGCACCAGACCAGAGAGAAAGGAGCCCGATTCCAGGGTGCGTCACCCGAGAACTGCCCTCTCGCAATCCGAGACCCTTCGGGGGATGTCGAAGAGCCGATTTCGGCCCGATCTCCACAGGCCATGCTGAGGAACCCCACCAGTGCACAAATCTGTGCATCAGGCCTCTAGTTAATATATAAAAATAATAATATGCCATGAGCTAGTGGGGTTTATCCTGGAAATGCAAGACTTAGTTTAATATTCAAAAATCAATCAATGCAACCTACCATATTTAATAGTCTAAAAAGAAAAGCCACATGATAAATTGTATGCCAACAGATTAAATACCCTACAAGAAATGGACAGCCCTAGCTGATTTGGCTCAGTGGATAGAGCGCTGGACTTCGGACTGAAGGGTCCCAGGTTCGATTCCAGTCAAGGGCATATGCCCGGGTTGCGGGCTCGATCCCCAGTTGGGGGCGTGCAGGAGGCAGCCGATCAATGGTTCTCTCTCATCGTTGATGTTTCTATCTCTCTCTCCCTCTCCCTTCCTCTCTGAAATCAATAAAAATATATTTTTTTTAAAAAAGAAATGGACAAATTCCTAGAAAGATCTGATTGCCCAAACTGGCTCAAGAATAAATGAAAATCTGAATAGACCTATAACAAATAAAAAGATTGAACAAGAAATCAAAACACTTCCCACAAAGAAAAGCCCAGGCTCAGATGCCTTCATTAGTGAATTCTACCAAACATCAAAAGTAGAATTTATACGAATTTTTCACAAACTCTTTCAAAAAATAGAAAAGGAGGGAGCAATAAAAGGAAATGAATTTCTGATACATGATACAGCATGGATAAACCTTGACAACATGCTAAGTGAAAGAAACCAGTAACAAAAAGACCACATATTATACTAGTGGCTCAGTGCATGAAATTCATGCACATTGAAAGGGAATTAGAGGAACGTAATATGGACTATCTAATATCAATATGTGAGTGTGAGGCAGTCCGCGTTTCTGAAATTCAATGACATGAATTTTAGCTATTACTTTGCCAAATAAATGGAATTTATTAATATCATTTAAAAGAGCATTCAGCTTAATATTAAAAACTCTGGCTACCAAGTCAGGTCTGTTTTCAACTTTTTGCCAG
>NW_005355621.1:2946722-2959754 GCF_000412655.1 Myotis brandtii
CATTGCATCTAATGTAGGAAACAGGATATTGATTTGTTTCATTTTAGTGGCATTTGGATTATTGGGATCTGGTTTACAATGAATGAGCAAGTCCCTTTCAAAAGGAGGTTCTCCATCTTCGTTTCTGAATATGACAGCAACCTCAGTTACACGGGGAGCATTATATCTACCTGGGTCACTGTTACGATCATATTTAATTGCCATTGTTACTTCTGTGGGAGCAATATCTTTTGCTGCTGCTTCAGACTGGCTTCCTTCTCTACCTCATGTAGCATCTTGTACAATTTGTTAATTCATTTATTTCATGCATGAGGTTGTTGATATTGATCATGAGTCTGAGCAGCCCTGGTTTTCTGGCATTGCTAATCTTTTACTTGTAGCTTTGGCTGTATCCAAAATATACAGTTGAGCAAACTTCCAAGAAACACCATCCAAAGGATGTAAAGTTCTAGTACGGTGATAAACTTGTCCATGTATTCTAAAACAATATGGCCCATATCCTGATGGCAATGCAATATTTGTATCCATGGAAGCAAAAGAAAAAGAACTATTTATGGAACGAATATTTTCCGTGAAATTTTTACTGTCAGAATCTTCGTTTGTCATTAATCTTTTTAAGTATGCCGGGTAATCTGGAAAATGTATATCATTTGAACAGAATTTCCCTTTGCTACAACATCGAGTAAATTTCCCATCAGATGGTTTTTCATCAGAGAAATTTAGTGATAGGCAAAATTCACATCGAACAGTCATTCCACCACACTATGTTCGAGAATTGCATCCTCATGTACTCCATTTTTGCTGAGAAAGCAGCTCCTATCGGTATTGGTAGTACTTGTTGATGACTGTTCTCTAGACATATTCTGTCATCGCCACCTCCTTCTTTCAACTTCAAAGGCACATTGGTCTTTAGACATTTTCTGTCGATAATGCCGGTGTTTTTCGGCATCAGAGAGACATTTTTCCAGTAGCTGGTGTTCAGATACATTCTGTCACAGGCGCCGCCTTCTTTCAAGATCAGACGCACGCTGCTCTGCAGACATTTTCTGTTGATAATGCCGGCATCTTTTGGCTGCAAAGCTATGTTGTATCAACAGTTGTTCTTTAGACATAGTCCCACCTCTCTACTGTCATGGTCTGAGATGCAGGTGAATGAGAGTCCTGGCTGTCAGGCGGCTGAGAACTGTCAGACCAAAGGCTTGATTCTGGCTGATTCTGTGGGGGTGGGACTTCCTCCTCCCTGCTGTCAGTTTCCACAGCTGTGATGAGGAAGCTGGGGTGACAGAGGGAGCCGCGCCCTCCAAGCCGCCCTTTCTCCTCGCTCTGCTCTATGTCCAGCGGTCTCCTGCTCTGCCAAGTCCTCCAAACCTCCCGCTCTCTGCCCGCTCCTCTCCCACTCTGTTCTCTGCCGGCAAGGTCCCGGGAGCCCGCGGGCATGGCTTGGCGCAGCAGGCCTCGCCTCCTGGGCCGGCAATGGGCCCGGGAGCCCGCGGCCTTGGCTGCCGTCGCCTCCTGGGGCGCTTGACACCTGCATATGCAAATTAACTCTGAACAATGGCTGATTCTGGATGATTCTGTGGGGATGGGACTTCCTCCTCCCTGTTGTCAGTTTCCACAGCTGTGATGAGGAAACTGGGGTGACAGAGGGAGCCACAACCTCCAAGCCGCTCTCTCTCTCTCGCTCTGCTCTATGTCCAGCGGTCTCCTGCTCTAACAAGTCCTCCAAACCTCCCGCTCTCTGCCTGCTCTCCCGCTCTGCTCTCCGCCAGCAAGGTCCTGGGAGCCCACAGGTGTGGCTAGGCGCAGGCAGCCTCGCCTCCCAGACCAGCAATGGTCCCAGGAGCCCACGGCCACCATCGCCTCCTGGGGCGCTTGACACCTGCATATGCAAATTAACTGCCATCTTTGTCGGGTTAATTTGCATACTCACTCTGATTGGCTGGTGAGCATAGCGGAGGGACGGTTAATTTGCATGTTTCTCTCATCAGATAGGATGATTCCATTTCTATGAACTGTCCAGAATAGGCAAATCTATAGAGACAGAAAGTAGATTAGTAGTTGTCAGGGTCTGGGGGAGAGAGGGGTGGTATTTACTGCTAATAGGTACGGGGTTTCTGTTAGGGGGAGTGAAAGTTTATAAAATTACATAGTGGTGATGGTTGTACACTGAACTGTGTACTTTTATTTTTTTTAATATATTTTCATTGATTTCAAAGAGGAAGTAAGAGAGAGAGATAGAAACATCAATGATGAGGGAGAATCATTGATCGGCTGCCTCCTATATACCCCACGCTGGGGATCGAGCCCACAACCCGGGCATGTGCCCTGACCAGGAATTGAACCATGACTTCCTGGTCCATAGGTCAATGCACAACCATTGAGCCATGCCAATTGAGCTACTTTTATTTTTCAGATGGTGAATTTGATAATATGTTAGTTATAGCTCAATTTTTTAAAAATCTGTATACAAATGTTTATAGTGCTTCTAGTTATAATCAGCAAAAATGAAAGCAATCCCAATATCCTTCAATGAGTAAAAGGTAAATAAATTATGGTACATTCATATAATGTAATAAATACAATAAAATGAAATAAACTATAAATAACACTCAAAAAATTGGATGAATCTCTAAAGCAGTGTGCTGAATGAAAGAAACAAATTTCAATAGGTTACAGATTGCATAATTCCATTTATATGAAAAGACAAAACTATATTGATGGAGAATAGATAATTGGTTACCAGAAGTTAGGAGTGGTGACTACAAAGAGATAGAATGAGGGAGTTTTTTGGAGTAATGGAACTATGTATCTTGATTATGTATAAGTGTGTTAAAATTCGTGAAACACCAAAAAAGTCAATTTTACCTGTAGTTAATTTAAAAAATAAAATTTTAAAAGATATCCCAAAAGATATACTCATCTCCTGTGTAGTTGATATGAAATATAAACAACACTACATTAGAGAACTTATACATAGAAGAAGGACATGAATTTAAGGATCAATCCCATCAGTGAACTGGTTCCAGAAATGCCCGGTATTTATGCAAATTCCTCTACTCAAATCTTTCTCAAATGCAATGAATACATTATTTTGGATCTTAATATATTTATTACTTTAAAGCAAGTTCTTTCTTGTTATCTAGAAGTTGCTGACTTCCCCATATAAAATGAAGTGAATGAGTTAAAAATCTTAGTAGTTATTCAGGTATGCATCCCAGAAGCCAAGACCAGAAAAAAGACATGTCTTAGATAATACATGTGAAATTACCTTGCATATTGTGGAATCCTATAAAGTGATAGGTATTTTTATTTGGAATTATATTTCCTATGCATTTAGGAACCTGATGTTGAATTTTTCTGGGAGACAGATCCACAGAATTTTAGAGCTAGAAAGGACTTAATGTTAATCCATTCACTTTATTTTGCAAATGAGGAAACTGATGCCCAGAAGTGCTATGGAACTTGTTTAAGATCGCACAGCTAGTTGATGACACTACAAAAACTAGAATTCTCTCCTTTTGACTCTAATCTCTTCCCACTCCCGTCAAGTTACTTGTGGAGCCATAATCTGAATAACTAGCCCTCAAATATAGTAGGAACTCTTTGTAATGATGGTCCTCTATTGGGGATCAGCCTTAGAAGCTAAGTTGTTTTATATCAGGCTCTTTCAGTTCAAGGTTCCTTCCAGGGACACGATTGAGCTAATGAACATGAAATGCTAAAGGATTCTACTCTGTTTTGTAGGCAGGGTCAGTGAGCCCAATGCTAAGCTGGGCATTTTTAGCTACATTCATGATTTCTATGATTCATTTTTAGTCTACTTGTCCCTAAATATAAGGTTAAACCGTACTGAATATGCTCCTTTTTCCATTGTTTCCAGGTAGTGGCAATCTTCCAAAATCTTTTCATTCAACTGCTGTTATCATGGGAACACAATGCTTTACTTTCAAGTCTCATGAGGGGATGGAGGGATACAGATTCTCATACAGTTTGGAAATGGCTAATCAATCTATTAAGTGAAACAGTATGCATAATGGGTGAGAATCCTGGCGCCACTAGTTACTAGTTATTTACCCTTTCCTTCTCTGTGCCTCATTTTCCTCATTTGATTTTTGCAATGATTAAATGAGTTAATATATGTAAAGTACTCAGCACAGTGCCTGGATCATAATGAGCATTTGATAAATATTACTATTTTTCATAAAAGGTCTCAGAAATTATACATCACTCTAGAAAACAACTCCAGAAGGGCATGTTCACTCATATCCCCAACACTTACAATGCCTAACACCTAGAAGATCCTATATAATAAAATGCTAATATACAAATTGTCCCCTCGACCAGGAGTGCGACCCAGAGTTCAACCGAGAGTTAGACCAGGGGGCAGGGCAGGCTGCTGACCATGACCCCTCCCCCGAGCCGGCCCAGCCTGATTGGCCTCCCCCACCCAGATCGAGGGCAGGGCCAGGCTGGCTGGACCCCACCCATGCACGAATTCGTGCACCGGGCCTCTAGTGGTTAATAAATGTTGAATAAGTAAATGCAGCTTAATTTACAGTACTTTAGGAGTTATCTCCTCCTTCAAAAAACTGTATTATTGGGAACTACAACACTCCCTCTCCCACATGACAAGGGCAATTTTACCCACCTAAAATGTTCCATTGGTAGGAATCCAGAGAGCCAGAGGCAAGATAATTAGATAAGAGAAGTTTCCAAGGGGAAAATGAGGTTCCTGGATTGATCTACAGTAAGAGAGAAAAATCAGACAGGAGGAAATAACTTGACTCACTTCCATTTACTGAGAACCAACAGTGTGCCATACAGTATCCCAAACAAAAATTCAACTCTGTGCAAGATATCCATGCTCCGGGAACTCAGTCTAATAGAATACAATACCCTATATGTCATAACAGAAATGGGGAGGGCCACAGGTGTCCACAAAGGGCAACATTTATTCTACTTGGAGAATCACAAAACTCATTTGGACTGGGTTTTGATGGGTAAGGAGATCTTATCCAGCCAAAAAGGAGAGGGAAGAGGATTCCAGGCCAAAGAGATGAATGAGGGCACCTGACAAGGTCAAGGAACATGAAAAAAAAATTGCACCAAATACAAGAAAGGAGGGCTTAGAAAGAGGCCTACACCTGTCAAAGGTCCTTTATTCTTAAAGCAAAGTTCACCATGAATTACAGCATTTATCTAATCTAGTATGATGATTACTAATCCGAGTCTATGCAAAAAAATAAATCTCACATACAATTCCTTTTAAATCTACCCTCTCCCCCAACACATACACATTACTGTGCCCATATCCAGAGCCAGAGAAGTTGATTTAACTTTGTGTTGTTGTTGTTGTTGTTTTAATAAATACAATTAACACTCCTTAGCAAGCCTGTTCCTCCAGTAAAATCAGCTACCAGACACACACTGGCTCATGCTTCCCTCTTCCCTCCTTGCCAGTCCCTACCTTCAGCTGTCTCTTAGTGACACCAGACATCTTTCACTGCTTGCACCCTGTGCTTGGCTGAAGGCCAAATCTCAGTTCAGCTTTCCTTCCATTCTGCTTACTCCTAGAAACCTCTCTTGTCCAGCCAGATCAGCCTGACCAATCCTGAGGGTGGCATTACTAGCTAGCTGATCAAATCACATCCAGAAAGATACCATGGAACCTTTTGCAAATGGGTACACAGAAACCATGCTTCCTGCTCTCCCAACACAAAGATTATTTAGCCCAATATTATATTTCTGATAAACTTGACCTGGAGTGGGGAGCTGCTTACTGAGTTGTAGTTCCTTCTACACCCACCTCTTCCTTTATCACACTGCATACATTTAAAAAAATCTAGTTCTTGCTCCACTAGGTAAAATTACTTCCACAAACCTCAAAAAATTTGATGCCAAGAGCACTGTGCCCTTTTCAAAATAAATCTTTGTGATGAAACACTCAACTATATCATTAACTAGATATAGAGGGCAGCAAGCCTTCAATATGTTCACAGTGGCTTTAAGCCTTTTGCAGGCTGCTGCACATACCTGAAAAAGTAGTCGACTTCGGGCAGTGCATTTTAGGAGACTAATCAGCTTAAAATACCACGAAAGAATTGAGCAATAATTCCAAGGTAACCATAACTATGGTGTAATGTCCACCATTTTAATAAAAGGTATCCAAAACTTAGAAATAAAGAAAGAGGACCCTTTCAAGGCCATCCTGGGGCAATGATTAACAAGGCCACTCAAGGATCACTTAATTCTCTAAGACAGTGGTTCTCAACCTTGGCTGCACATTAGAATCACCTCAGAATCTTTTTAAAATCCTGATTTCTGGGCCTCACCCTTCGGAAATTCTGTTTCTTTGTTATGGGTTGAGGCCACAACATTAGTAACAAAGAAACAGAATTTCCAGAGGATGAGGCCTAGAAATCAGGATTTTAAAAAGATTCCCAGGCGATTCTAATGTGCAGCCAAGGTTGAGAACCACTGCTCTAAGAGAATGTACTTGTGCTTCACTTTACTATCTGCTATTTTATTAGAGGTCAGACACTGAAGTTTCATGTTAACTTGTACCTTTATGTCCAATAATATCAAAGGTTACTGTTTTATTGCCCTGTAGGACATTGACCAGCTTTGTAACTATTAGCAAACTCAATTCTTTGACGGATTATGTGAGTCTTTATTCCTTGAATTCTCCTTTAAGTCAGCTTTACCTCTTTATTGATTCCTTCATTTATTGATGAGTTTAATACATTTTTATACAAGTTCATTTTATTTTTGTACAAAAGTCATTTTTCAATTTTTTTAAAACTATACTTTGACAACAGGCTTACATTGTTCACTCAGTCATTTCATATCTCTGCACTGTGTTACTAAGAAAAATTGTTATCTGCCCTGGCTGGCCACTTCTTCTATACATTCAAAGGGCACCATCTTTATTTTATTTTTTTCTTAATGTGTGCCAGTCTGACATCATGCTACACATTCACAGGCCTTCACTACCTGCAATTATACCTTGTTTGGCCCCCACTGTTTATTTTATTTAAATGAATTATTCTGATATTCACAAACTGAAAGAAATGGCAAAAATAATAAATATGGGTGTCTAGTTTCTCTTGAAAAGTTAGAAGGTTTGGCCACACTAGACTCATCTTCCCACCAAACGGGAGGAGAACTAAGCAGAGGTTGCCCCTTTCAGAGCATTCTCTCCTCATTTCATCCCAGTCTCCACCTCTCCCTATTGTTTACCAGCTGCCTGCTTCCCTCATTTGTATTACCTGCCTGTCCCTATAGTTGAGTTTTCAACCCCTCAAGTAGGGCCTCTTTATTTAAAAAAATACATTTTTATTGATTTCAGAGAGGGAGAGAGAGATAGAAACATCAATGATGAGAGAGAATCATTGATTGGCTGCCTCCTACACGCCCCACACTGGGGATCGAGCCTACAACCTTGGCATGTGCCCTGACCGAGAATCAAACCATGACCTCCCGGTTCATAGGTTGAGGCTCAACCACTGAGCCACGCTGGCTGGGCAGCTATGGCCTCTTAATTCCTCTCATAGCAAAGTGTTTCTCAGTCCATACCACTTCTCACCACTGGCTCAGCTCAATTTTTCATCTAACAGACACTGACACTTGAAGTATGAATGTGAGCATGTGTATACACACCTTCACACACACAGGCACACACACTCAATTGTGGCAAAAAAGTAACTTTTACATATTGATCAAAAGTTGGTAACTCATTTATATTGCATTCTCAACACACCTGAGAGTTGAAAGCTGAAAACCATGACACTATCACTTAACCCTGCAATTTTCAACTGGTGTGCGGCAGCAAGCACACTGGTGTGCCACAAGAATTTTTAAAACACGCAATACCTAACTATTTAGTCAGGGGCACTGACCTCTTTCCCCTTAGATTGTTAAATGAAAAAATAACAACAGTCAACACAATAATAGCCATCTGGTGTGAATGAATTAAAATTATACCTATTTTTTGTCAGATAGGCCAAAAATATTTTTTTTGGTGTGCCACAGAATTTTAGTAATTAGTTTATGTGTGCCATGAGATGAAAAAGGCTGAAAATCACTGGCTTAATATAATAGATAACAAATAGTTTGTTTTTAACATCAAATAGTGAAGACTAGTTTCTATCAGCAAAATAAAGCTCAGAGATAGAAACCAGCATTTAAGGTACATTCATGAAATACTCAATGATGTTGTATGAAGGCTAAAAAAAAAAAAAAAAGGCATACAGATGAATCCCTTCTTTCACAGATTTAACCCAACTCTACATCCAAAATACACTTTTCAAAAAAGACTAATTAGGCCCTGGTCAGTGTGGCTCAGTTGGTTGGAGCATCGTCTGGTACACCCAAAAGTTGCAGGTTCAATCCCCAGTTCGGGCTCATATAATACCTCTCTCTCTCTCTCTCTCTCTCTCTCCCTCACTCCCTCCCTTCCTAAGATCAATAAAAATATATAGCTGGATTCAAAATTATTTTTTAAAAGACTAGTGTAAAAAGTTTATATTCAGTACACATTAATACTAAAGGCAAGTTTTCTTGTGAATCATCTAGTAAATCTTGTAATATTAACTTCTGATTGCAAATTCCTAGCATGTCAGTCAGAGTAATCTTTGGTTAAATACCACAGCTTTCAATTTCTTTTTATTACACCTGACTCACCTTAACAGCTTCAATGATCTGCAGTGGCCACCTCCACCCAAGCCTCACCCCCACTGCTGAGGACAGGAGCCTCTGCCCAGGAAAAGATGGTTTGACTCTGACCCCAACACTTCACTGCCGAGTCCTCAGACCTTGTTGCCACAGAACCACCTGAGGCACCAAAAGTGGCGATTCCTGGCCCAATACCCTAAAACTGATTTAGTAGGTTGGGAGTGGAGACCAGGAGAATGAACTTTTAACCTACACATCCTCATCCCTTATTAATTCTCTTGAGGGTGATCTTAGGACACACTTTGAGAAACACTGTCTCCTCACCTCTGGAGAAGCTGATCATCATTAAAACACCAGTTTTTGGAAAATTCCTCACATATAAGAAATTGCCCTTTGCCACAGGGACCATACGGATACATTTACTGAGTCCCAACTATCTGTAAGGCAGTGTGCCAAGGGCTGTGGGGGATACAAGAATGAACAAGACACATTCCTGAGCCTCAAAAAATCCAGCAAGGGGGGAAAAAAAATCCAGCAAGGAAAATAACTGTGTACAAGTGAATTAAAATAGAATGGAATGTGTCATGGCAGAAGTACAAATTAAACTCTAAGCAACCAGAAGTTAACTCCTTCTGCCGTTCTTCCTATCTTGTAGCCATGATTATGATTACACATGACGCTACACCTTCCATGTCATTCCCCTCTACTCAACTGTACGTCCATGCCTTGTGTGCTCCTGAATCCCCAGTGCCTAATCCTATATAATAAAAGGCTAATATGCAAATAGACCGAACGGCGGAACGACCAGTCACTATGATGTGCACTGACCACCAGGGGACAGACGCTCAACGCAGGAGCTGCCCCCGTGGTCAGTGCACTCTCACAGGGGGAGCACCGCTCAGCCAGAATCTTATCAGGAAGGTTTTCATAGGAAGGGGGGAGGGGGAGTTATTGGGAAAGAGAAGAAAGACTAGTTTTTAGGCCTCTTGCTATGGGTTGGGGGTTGGGGACCGGGCCCAGGTGACAGATTACCTTACTGGTGCTTGCCTAGAAAATTCCAGACTGGTTGATTGTGTTTCTGAAAAAGGTTGACACTGCAATTATGTCACGTATTAAATCAGGTTTGGTATTGTGGTAGGCAGTTAGACAGACATGAGCAGAGAGCAAGGACAGTGGGCCAAGTACAGAAGGTCACCAGGATGAAAAACTCCGGGTGCCTAGCAACGGGCAAAACAAAGACCTCGCCCCGCAGGATAACCTTTCTTCCCCCAACATATCACTGGTCCTGAGGTTTAGACCTCCTCACTTTTCAAATCGCTGGTCATGAGGCTCATCAGACCCACCCCTGACCTTTCCTCCCCTGGCATGTTGCTCATTATGCAGGTTAGACTTCCTCAGAGGGAAAATGAACAAAGGGGCCAGAGAATAGTCCTTAAGCAGTAAGCTCCCAGGAGAATGAGTTTCTGACCTGCATCAGATATGTCTAGGCCTCAGTTGTATTTCAGCTCCAGGCCCAGAAAAGCAGCAAAACCAGACAAGTGATGCCATGGCTGATCTCAGGACCAGCTGCATTGACTAATGACTCCCTGTCCTGGCACCATCCAATCGGTAGAGACCACGACCCTGAAAGGACACACCTGCAGAGCTGATGAGTATTCTATTGGGATCCTCCCCTCAGACCTCCAGATAAATACCCTCAAGCTGGAGGACCCAGTGTGCTCCCTCCCCGCAGGAGTGTTCTCCTTGCCTCTCTTTTTTCCTAAGCTCCACTGGCCTTTCTTTCGCCTCTGTAACTTATTTCCTGAGCCCCTTTCTTCCACAGCTCACGTATTCTACCTGACTTTCTAAATAAACTTTCTCTTATAGTTTGAGTCTTGACTCTGAATTCTTTCTTAGCGAGAACTCAAGCACCAAGGTTGCTGAACCAAGGCCCAGTCTGACTCCACCAGTCTAACCTAGTGCAATTTCACCACCAACAGTATCATGGGCTTGCAGCACCAGTGACACCATTTTACTTTTATTATATATATACACAAACACAGAGGCTTGGTGCACAAAAATTAGTGCACTCAGGGGGGTCCCTCAGCCCGGCCTGCACCCTCTCGCAGTCTGGGACCCCTCGGGGGATGTCTGACTGACGGCTTAGGCCAGCTCCCCAGGGGACTGGGCCTACGCTGGCAGTCAGACATCCCTCTAGCAGCCCAGAAGCCCTCGGGGGGTGTCCATGGGGAGCGGGCCTAAGTTGTTAGTCTTACATCCTTAGTGCTGCCGCAGAGGCGGGAGAGGCTCCTGCCACCACCACTGTGCTGGCCAGCCATGAGCTGGCTTCTGACTGAGGGCACTGTGGAAGCACACTGACCACCAGGGGGCAGCTCCTGCGTTGAGCACCTGGTGGTCAGTTCGCATCATGGCGACCAGTCGCTCCCGGTCATTCCTCTGTTAGTGTCAATTTGCATATTACCCTTTTATTAAATAGGATACGAGTATATAAATTTATTTCAGAGAGGAAGGGAGAGGAAGAGAGCGACAGAAACATCAACGATGAGAGAGAATCATTGATAGGCTGCCTCCTGCACAACTCACACTGGGGATTGAGAGCCTGTAACCCAGGCATGTGCCTTGACTGGGAATCGAACCATGACCTCCTGGTTCATAGGTTGATGCTCAACCACTGAGCCACGTGAGCCGGGCCAGTGATGCCATTTTAGGCCTGTGGTTTTGTTTCTCAGAAGAAACTCAAGTGATGGCCCCATCCGAACTTCTCTCCCATTCTCCCCTCCCCCCCAGCTCAAGTCCTCAACTCCAGCAGGATGCAAACCCTCACTCTCTCCAGGAAGGTTTCATCAGCTGCTCCCCCTTCAGACACCCCTGCCAAATCCTAACTCTTTTCCAGGGAGCTGCTCTCTCCACTTGGCTGTTTCTACCATTCCTGTTAGCCCTTCACCATATGCTGCCTTGTAACTGAATTACAAGGCTTTGGAAGAGACAGATCCCAGAGCATTCAACAATTCCATCCATCGGGCAAGTTATGTGTCTGGGTTTCACTTTTCACACCTATATAAACCGGGAGGAAGAGGGTGGGGGACAGTATAATGGTTATAATCTGAGCTTTGGCATCAAACTGCCCCAGTTTGTATCCCAGCTCCACCACTCACTAGTTGTGAGACTTGGGACAAGTTTCATAACCTCCTTGTGCCTCAGTTTCTCCATCAGTAAAATGGGGGTTATGATAAAGCCCTTACAGTGTTGTTGGTAAGGCGAAAGGCTATCCGTGTAAAGTGCTCAAGACGGTGTTCAATAACTGTTACCCACGATGACCATCATCTGCAAAGTGGAGCGAAGATGAGGCCCTTTCTCATTTCCGAGATGAACTGAAAGGATACAGTGGGATGGCGGTGGGGAAATGTGCCTACGACTCGAGGAGAGGGCAGGATCTGCCTGGTAACATCAGGGCTCAGGAGGATGTGTGTGGGCAAGGGGGGTACCCAGCCCCATCCACCCCCTTTGCCACTTAGCCTCCTTTGATTCGGGTGCTCAGCTCAGAGTCCTGGCTTTTTGGGAGGTGAAGGTGGACTCCCCGCACGGAGCCAGATGTGTGGTCCCTTCCTCTCTAGTAGTTCTTTGGGAACATGGAGTTTGCAACAAGGTTTGCCCAGCCTGAGGGCAAACGTGAAACAGTGAGCCCAGCGCTGGCTCGGTGGGTGAGTGTCGGGGTTGCCGGCTCCATCCCCAGCAGGGGGCGTGCGGGAGGCAGCTGACGGATGATTCGCTCTCATCATTAATGTTTCTCTCTCTCTCTCTCTCTCTCTCTCTCGTCAATAAAAATAATAATAATAAAATAAAATAAAATAGCCCTCGCCGGTTTGGCTCACTGGATAGAGCATCGGCCTGGGGACTGAAGAGTCCCGGTTCGATTCCGGTCAAGGGCATGTACCTGGGTTGCGGGCACATCCCCAGTGGGAGCTGTGCAGGAGGCAGCTGATCGATGTTTCTCTCTCATCGATGTTTCTAACTCTCTGTCCCTCTCCCTTCCTCTCTGTAAAAAATCAATAAAATATATTTTAAAAAATAAATAAAGTAAAGTAAAATAAACACAGACCAGCGGTTCCCCCTGGTTTCCGAGCCTTTGTGTCTTCCGGCAGGCGGCCCGCACTGCCTCCTTCCACCTCCTGCCTCTCAGAGCTACCGGGCCCGCCCCGGCCAGCGCCTGCCTCTGTGTCTCCGGGTAAACGGAGGTAGGTCACGTTTCTCCGTCGGCGGAGCGTCCCCAGGGCAGGCTTCGCCCCTTTTTGGACCCTCCAGGTTGGCGCAGGTCGGCCCGCGACGACGGCCACGTGCAGCCAGGCCGAGGGCTCCGGG
>NW_005355621.1:2960139-2963851 GCF_000412655.1 Myotis brandtii
GGGTGCCTACCCTCTTTTAAGCTTGTGGATTCTTTTATTTAAAAATTAAAACGCGCTCACTAAACATAAGAAAGAAAGTGCATAGTGGAGAGAAGAAAATCAAAAGCAGCATCAAAAATCTGATCCTGAAAACTGCTGTGTTTACTATTTGTTCCCCTTTTCCCGCCTCCTTGAATAGTTTACGCCCAGCTTTTCATTGGACACAGGTATCTCCCGCTTTTCGGAATTGCCTGTTAAGCCACTTCGCTTTCACCAACGACCTGCCTTAGTGCCTGTTTTCACTAATGGAAGAAATGTAAAGAGCATTCCCGCGTCTACGAAGCAATAACGTTCGGCGTTTGTTTTACAGCGAGCTGAGCATTAGAGGGGCGGTGCGCACCCGGGCACCCGAGAACGCCCCGCCACGCTCCTTCCCTGGGAACCACATTCAGCATCTCAGCAGCCAGCTGCCGCGGCTTGAACTATTTGTGAGCATCTTGCTTCACCTCCATTTATTGTGTGCCTTCTGCTTTTACTATTATGTTAGTGTTCTTCTAGGTTTTATGTGGTATTTGGTATGATTTTGTAGGTTATTTCCGGGGGGGGGTGTCTAGGACTGCTAAAATATTTTTCCTTTTCAATTAATGGCAATTGCTTACAAAAGGTTTCATAGGAACGCTCTACTTCTGGATGGAGGTGGGGGTGCTCTACTAGCATTTTCCACCCAAATAATGGCCTGTCTTCCACCCTCACCTCAGGTTTTGCCAATGAATGAGACTTACACAGACAATAAAGAAGGACCTGAAGGCCCTGGCTCAGTGGATAGAGTGTCTGCCTGCGGACCAAAGGGTCCCAGGTTCGATTCCAGCCGAGAGCACATGCCTTGGTTGCAGGCCCCACCCAGGCCCTGGTCAGGGCCAGTGCAGGAAGCAATCGATATGTTTCTCTCACATTGATGTTTCTCTCTGTCTTTCCCTCTCTCTTCCACTCTTTCTAAAAGATCAATGGAAAAATATCCTGGGGTGAGCAAAAATAAACAAAAACAAAAACAGAAGCCTGCTCACCCCATCCTCACCTCCACGTCCACCTCTTATCTTGCACTTCGGTTTTGTTTTTTAATATGTTTTATTGATTTTTTACAGAGAGGAAGGGAGAGGGATAGTTAGAAACATCGATGAGAGAAACATCGATCAGCTGCCTCCTGCAAACCCTCTACTGGGGATGTGCCTGCAACCAAGGTACATGCCCTTGACTGGAATTGAACCCGGGACCCTTCAGTCTGCAGGCCGATGCTCTATCCATTGAGGCAAACCGGTCAGGGCTGCACTTCGGTTTTATATAGCACTGACAACCTTAGTCGGTTTGGCTCAGTGGATAGAGCCTTGGCCCACAGGCTGAAGGGTACCAGGTTCGAGTCTGATCGAGGGCAAGAACCTCAGTTGCAGGCTCAATCCCCAGCCCTCACATCCCTCCTCCCAGAATAGGACCTTTGCTTCCAGCCCCCCTGGGTTGCAGTGAGCATCGTTGTGTTTAGAGCTCTAAGGCTCTCCTTACACATTGCCAAATGGCTTTTCCAGAACGGTGTTCCCCATCTGTACTCCCAGTGGTAATGAACCTGAGAGGGATTTTTTTTTTTAAAACCAAAAACACATTGTGCCACATCAGGTGGGGTCACGGTTCTCTACCAATGCAGTGCTTTGTTTTTCCTTCTTCCAGTGAAGTAACATATGTTAAGCATCCAGCCCAAATCCGGCCTTGTTCTAGGGTTACAGGGTGTCTAACCCAAGTTTCCTGCTCTCGATGAACTCCCATCCCAGCTGAGCGTTAGTGAACTTGTCTGGTCACCAGATGTGTGGTAGTGGTGCAGGCCCTTTGTTTTTATCTGGGTTTGTGGGCAAGCTTGTTTCCTGCTTTTCTTGGGAGCAAACCAGAGGCAAATGCTCTTGGAAAACGCTGGGTGTTTATTTGCTTAAATACAGAAAACAAAAGCTGAACCAAAGCCTTTTAAAAACGGACACTGCCCAAGGCCAAAGTGAATGTGAATAATAACCTTCATCCAGGTGTTTGCAGTCTCTGACAGCAACTAATATAACTACGCCAGGGCCTTTTAAAGGCCAAGAAAAGTTCCCTCCCTCTGTGAGCCAGGTCCACATTTTCTTTGTTCAGTTCAAATGATTTGTTTCAGAGAATTTTTTAAGAACATGCTGTTCAACTTATGCTAAAATTACTATTTTGTCAGCAACATTCCAGTTGGGGTTGTCTTTTCTTTTTCTCTATTTAAAGCGCACATTTAACAAAAATGATGGCTTTTCCTTTTTTTTTTTTTTTTTTTTAATACCTAGGAGAAGGTAGCTGAGAGTCATGTGCTTACCTGAGTCATCCAAACATATACCAACCATTTCTGAGGCACTTGAGATGAGCCGGGCACCCTGCTGAGTATTTTATCCAGATCATTCCATGTTATCCCAAGAGCCCTATGTGGTAGGGACTATCATTATTATTATTCCTATTTTCCAGATGAAAATCCTGACCCTCAGTGGGTAAATTGCTCAGCATCACAGAGCCTGAGACTCCAATTATGGAACAAGGATCTAGTCCCCTCCACTTTCAGTCTTTTTTTTTTTTTAATTTTTTTAAAACATATTTTATTGATTATTTACAGAGAGGAAGAGAGAGGGACAGAGAGTTAGAAACATCGATGAGAGAGAGACATCGATCAGCTGCCTCCTGCACACCTCCCACTGGGAATGTGCCCACAACCAAGGTAAATGCCCTTAACCGGAATCGAACCCGGGACCCTTCAGTCTGCAGGCCGACACTCCATCCACTGAGCCAAACCGGCTAGGGCCACTTTCAGTCTTGTTCCCCTCGCATCCTGCCTCTGAGTGGCAGATCTGTGACATCTCTGCCCCCTCATGACTCCCCCAAAACCATACAGCACACACATTTGACACTAGCTACAGGCCAACCAGTCAGTGTGATGGGACCTAGGACTTCAGAGGAGAATAAAACAAAACTTCCTGAAATTTACAGGGATTTGGAAGAGGAGACGAAGCCCTCAGCACACCATGCAAGGAGGCCCTTTAGTGATCTTCCTCTCTCCCTGCTCTCCCCAGAGCCACGTGCACAGTGAAGCCAGGTCACCTTGGGGCCCTGAGATTAGGAAGCTGGCTCAGCTGCCTGCCACCGCCCTTCTTTGGCTGACTTACCTCTCCTCATCTTTCAGGGCTGGGCTCACTGGACCAAGTGCTTCCATCATTGTTGCCCTCGGCTGCACTGTCAATACCCCCTCAGCGCAGCTCCAGAAGGTCTCTTCTAGGGGCCTTCCAGGGGCAGGCATGGTGTAGGAAAAGAACAGCTTCACCGTAAGCTTGAGAAAATGCTAACTCTTCCCATCAAAGACTGGAGGTGGCTGGGAGGCTGGGAGGAGCAGAGAAGTGAAGTCCCCCAAGCTACCTTTTGACACCAACCATGTTTTCCCCACTTATAAAGGCAGGTCCATGTGTGTTTAATTCACCTTTGTGTCCCCAGCACCTGGCTCAGTGCCTAAAAGAATGAACGTGAACAGCCTATATCACATAACATCAATCATCAATTAGACATTGAAAAACATCCTAGTTGTTTGAGTTTTCTGGTTGTTTGAATTTGCCCTGGGAGTTAGATTTTAAAGGAATTTACCTAGCCCGGCCGGCGTGGCTCAGTGGTTGAGTGTCAACCTATGAACCAGGTCACG
>NW_005355621.1:2963998-2966485 GCF_000412655.1 Myotis brandtii
ATGAATGAAAAATAATAATAAAAAATAAAGCAATTTCTCTATTATTAGAACTTGAGTCACACATGAACTCCATGTTCCATTCTAAAGGAGAGTATAACACCTGTTTGTAGGACTGTCTGTGCTCTAGTCATCCAACACAATGAACTAAGTACGTCAGGCAAGATAAAAATAACATGCACGCTGGTTTTGCTGTGGATGGAAAGGTAGACATCAGCACTGCTTGTGGGAGATGCACCTCCTGATGCCTCCAGTCAGAATTGCCTCCTGCCTCAAGAAGTTCCCACAGCCCTTGTCCTGGCCACTGTCATCCCAGGTGAGAAGAGCAGAAAAGCAAGCTTTGTCATGAGACAGAACTGAATTTGAGTCCTGCTCTGGCAACCAGGAGCTGTCTGATTTTGAGCACGTTGCTGAGCTTCTCTGGGCCTCCACCTTCTTTATAAACCGAGACCTATTTTAATATCTACATGGCAGGGTAGCTATGAAGAGTAAGTAAGAGTAAACACTCAACATAATTGGCACCAAGGACACACTCAACTAATGGGTGGTTTCTGCCTCCCCTTGGGAGCTGTGATTCAAGTCCCCTGAAAAAAAGCTCCAAATACTCTTACATTAGTAATAATAACACATGGGCATTATTATGCCCGTGTTGCAAATGAGGAGTCTGAGACTAACAGTGTTAAATAGGTTCCTCTGTAAAAAAGTGGCCAAACTAGAACTTGCTCCCAATTTTATCTGACTCCCACGTTGGTGACAGATGCTACACACTATTGCCTCTGAGGCAGCTTCATCTAGTTTATCACTTTCTTGGGCTGGCTTTGTCTTCTGATTCAAGAACTGTTTCCCCTGCCATTTTAATCCTTATTTTCCCCCGTGACTCACAGTTGGCTGAACACATGGTTAGGACTTATTCTTGCTTCAAGAATAGTGTTTTTATTTTTAGAGTAAAGCATGCACAACATAAAATTGGTTTTTTCCCCTGAAATACGAGTTTACACCAAAAAATAAGGCTCTCTCCCACCTTACTCCAAGCCCCAAATCTCCCTGCCTGGAAGCAACTACAGTTAGGTGTTTGTGGATCCTTCCAGAAAGAATCTTTGCATTGACAATGAGATCACAGTTTTACGGTGGGAATTGAGTCCTTTTCCTGTATCAGGCAAATGAAAAATTAATGTCAGTGATTTTGCAAATCAGTCAACCCCTGGGGGGGAGGGGGGTCAGATTAGCCTGAATAAATACTGAGGATTAAGGATGATCAAAAGCCAAGCAATTTGGGAACAGAACTTTCAAGTCTGAGCTTCTGGACCCACGTGTCCCATGGAAAGATGCTCTTGCAACTCGATTCTATATTTTTAAAAATATTGTGCGCTATCTAAAAATATTGTCCTGAGGAATCTTTACATACAGAGTAATAAAAGGAGAAATATGGAACCTAGGAGTTATCACAAATTAATGATGTTCTCACAAAGGAGACTTAAACAATAAATCAAATATACCAAGGGGTTATAGAACTTACTTATTTCTCAGATATTTATGGAGCACTTAGATGTTCCAGGCCTCCCGCGTGCCAGGAGCTGGGAAAGGAGTTAAGCAGCTACACAGTTGTTATTTCTACTTCCCTCTTCATCTGTCTTTCCAGCTATTCCATTATAATTATGTCATCCGAGTCTCCCAGACCCCAACGAAGTCCAGCGAGATAAAAAGACTCACCCAGGTCAAGTAGCTAACCGTGGCAGAGTGAGGACCACAACCATCGTCTTCCGCCTGCACATCCAATGCACTTTCCCCGACACAGCTGCAGCTCTGAGAGCCCAGGACTTAAATAAAGTCCATGAGAAAGTCTTTAATTGCTGCAAGGGAACTACTCATAAAATGCTGAGGCTCCACACCCGTGTTCAGAGCAGCAGCATTTGCAATAGCTAAATGGTGGAGGCAAGCTAAGTGTGTACGGATGAATGAATGGGTAAATAAAATGTGGTAGCTACACACAACAGATGATTATTCAGCCTTAAAAAGGAAGGACATTCTGACACATGCTACAACATGGATAAACCTTGAAGACATGCTAACAGAAAAAGACAGCCTGAAAAGGACAAATAGTATGATTCCACTTACAGAGAAGTATCTAAAGTAGACAAAGTCATAGGGACAGAGTAGAATGGTGGTTGCCAGGGGCAATAGGGAGGGAGAAATAGAGAGTTATTGTTCAGTGGGCACAGAATTTCAGCTTGGGAAGATGAGGAGTTTTGTGCATGCAGAGGGTGGTGGCGGTTGCACAACCATGTGAAGGTACTTAATACCTCTGAACTCTACGCTAAAAAGTGGCTAAAACGGCAAGTTTTATGTTATGTGTGTTTTACCGCAATTTTTTTTAATTAAAAAGAAAAAATGCTGAGACTCCTCTAATACCAGCTCGGACAGGACAAAGGGCGAGAGGCAAGGACAGACTCTACTGGAGTGTGCCCATGGTGACACTTGCTGGAACAAAAA
>NW_005355621.1:2966831-2993350 GCF_000412655.1 Myotis brandtii
CTTTCACAGGGGTCGCCTAAGACCATCGGAAAACACATATATAATTACATATTGTTTTTGTGATTAATCACTATGCTTTAATTATGTTCAATTTGTAACAATGAAAATACATCCTGCATATCAGATATTTACATTACAATTCATAACAGTAGCAAAATTACAGTTATGAAGTAGCAAGGAAAATAATTTTATGGTTGGGGGTCACCACAACATGAGGAACTGTATTAAATGGTCGCGGCATTAGGAAGGTTGAGAACCACTGCTCTAGAGGACATCAGTGGCCGTGTTATGAGAATCCTCTCGCTGTCCGATGGAGAGGTCCATGCAGGGGCCAATGAAGCCTTCCTGCCAACAACCAGTGCAGAACGGAGGCCTCCCGCCAGCAGCCCCGTGAGTGTTCCCTGGGAGGCAAAACCACGCCCTTTCCCATTGAGACTACCTGTGAACTGCCTACAGGGCTATGTGGCAGGGAACCCTAGATGCCCTCCAGAAGTCACACAGCAGAAAGGAATGAGGACCGCAGACCTACAACAGCAAGGACTTGAATTTGCCAGCAGTATGAATGAGTTGGGAAGCAGATTTCCCCACAGAGCCTCGGGGTGGGAACTCAGCCTGGCTGGTACCTGAATTTCAGTCTTGATCTGGGAGATAGTAAACGGGTGTTGTTATAGCTGCAGAGTTTGTGGCGGTTTGTTAGGCGGCAGCAGAGACCTTGAGTTCCATGAGATGTGTCTGTATTGTTATAATCATTTCCTCCACTCCTTTTCCCCCTTGAGCCACTTGAAATAGGTTTCTGTTATTTGCAACTCAAAATGTCCTAAGTAAAACATGACCTCACCGGCCGATTGAATTGCACAATCGGATTGATCTGTATGTTTCACTGTATATAAATTCCACCTCAATTAACAATAAAACAAGAAACAATTACCTCACAGGGTTGCAACGCACTTACGGTTCTGTGTTAGGAATCTTTTGGATACAAGCGACTGAGACTCAAACTGGGTTAAGCGAAAACAGGAATGTATAGGCTCACAGAAAGACCTAGGGGCAGGTCTGTGCTTTAGTTCTCTTTTGCTCGATTTCCTTTCTTTTTAAAGCTGAATGACATTCCACTTTATGTAGGTAGCATATTTTGTTCACCCATTTATTTGTCGATGGGCATTTGGACACTTGCTTCCACCTCTTGGCTATTGTGAATACACTGCTGTGAACATGAGTGCGCACATACCTCTTCAAGTCTCCGCTTTCAGTTCTTTCGGACACATACCCGAAGTGGGGTTGCTCATCATAAGGTAGTTCTGTTTTAAATTTTTTGTAAATATGTTTTTATTGATTTTTTAGAGAGAGAGGAAGGGAGAGGGATAGAGAGATAAAAACATCGATGAGAGAGGACCATCATGGATCAGCTGCCTCCTGCACACCCCCTACTGGAGATCGAGCCCACAATCCTGACAGGTGCCCTGACCAGGAATCAAACCAGTGACCTCCTGGTTCTTGGGTCGATGCTCAACTGCTGAGCCACACCGGCCGGGCTATTTTTACTTTTTGAGGAACTTGCATACTGTTTTCCATAGCAGTTGCACCATTTTACCTTCTCACCAACAATGCACAAGGATTTCTTCACGCCCTCACCAACACTTCTTATTTTTTGTTTTGTTTTTTCACACTGTTTTTTGGTTGTTATTGTTGTTATTGTTGTTAATCCTCACCCCAGGATATTTTTTTCATTGATTTTTTAGGGATAGTAGAAGAGAGAGGGAAAGACAGAGAGAAACATCGATGTGAGAGAAACACATTGATTAGTTGCCTCCTGCATGAGCCCCGACCAGGGCCCAGGGCCGGGGAGGAGCCTACAACCAAGGTAAGTGCCCTTGATCAGAATCAAACCTGGGTCCCTTTGGTCCGAAGACCGATGAACTATCCACCGAACCAAACTGGCTAGGACTGTTTTTTTTTTCCATACTGTTTTGTTTCTTTCTTTTTCTTTTTTTTTAACTCACTGGATGCAGAGTGGTGAATGCAGAGTTGTGAGTGGCTGAAGTGAGAGATGAAACTGCACAGCACTGGACGTTGGCCAAGATATGAAATGTTCTCACCAATAGTGTTGCTTTGTAATCATGGATCCAAGGCAAGTTTCAGGGCAGTTTGTATCAGCTTGTCAACACTGTTGGTAATTGTGAGATTGATGATTTGCATCTTGTCTCAATGAGACCCCCTTGGGGGCTCTGCCTTAGGGTTAGTTCCATACCAAGAATAGCCTATGGGACCAGCAGAAGGCCGGCCTGTGCTGCATCTTGGGCACTGTGATTCCAAGGTGTTCAGTCCCATGGTGGTGGTTCCTGATCTAAAAGCTGAGGTACGTCCGTTCAGCTCTGCAGAAAGGGGACAATTGGTGCCCGAGGCTGGCTCCCCAGTCCCTTTGTTGTGATGCAGACTCTGGCTCCTTCTATGCATGAACTCACTTTAATGCGCTTGCTATATTTTAGTCTTTTCTGCAACATTGTCATTTTGGGTCCCCTTTGGTGTCTTTAGGAATCAAAGCCTATCTACCTGCCACCATCACTTCCAGGGGGAATGACTGGCTCTGTGGTAGCCCAGTTCCTGGCACAAAATATGCTTTTATTGTAAATATTTGTTGAATAGTCCAGGCTAGAGCTGGTGAGGAGTGAAGAGTGAGGACAGGAATCCTACAATCCAGCTCCTTCTGCTCCCTCCGGAGTCACACAGACTGCTCATCAATAGCTGCTCAGTAAACACTTCGCAAATGAGTAAATAAATGAGAGGAAAAATAAATTTCTATTTACTTGGACTTGCTACAGAGTGAAAGAAAGGAAGGGCAACAAGCTGGCACCATTAAGCTTGTTTTTTCTCCAGGCCTCCCGGACACACCTTTCTGATGACAGTTTCTCATGGTCCCTTCCAGATAAGTTGTCCTGAAATGAGAGAGTTCAACTGATTTTATTCTGGCAGACATTTCACCCCTGCTCCTTGGTCACCATCGCCCCAGGGGCTCTCGAGCCTTTTTTGAACTGCCAAGAATGGTTTAAACGCAGATTTTTTTTTGGTACTAGTTAGTTTTTGTCAATCCTGCCTCTTTTAAAGTTTCACTTTCAAAAAATGGCCCATAAATTTGCTTTCCTCTAAAAACCTCTAAAGAGAGGAATTCTCTACACTTAAAAAAAAAAAAAAGTCTTTTGAAGTCCTGGATCTAGAGATATCTTACAGTGCCATGATTTCTTTTTCTTTTTAAAAAAGTATTTGCTTTTTTTTTTTTTAAAAAATTGATTTTAGAGAGGAAGGGAGAGGGAGAAAGCAATAGAAACATCAATGATGAGAGAGAATCATTGACTGGCTGCCTCCTGCACACCCCCTACTGGGGATTGAACCCACAACCCGGGAATGTGCCCATGATTGGAATCGAACCCAGGACCCTTCAGGCCACAGGCTGACACTCTATCCACTGAGCCAAACCAGCTAGGGCCATTTCTTAAACTTCTCTCTTTTTCTCTCCCTTAAACACCACTAGCACCTAAAAAATGTGTGAGGTCTCTTTCAAGTTCCGTATTATTTTTATTCAGTAGTCAAGAAACACCTTTTGTGCTTGAGATGGGCTTTAACAGAAGGGTCTATGAGTAAGTACTCATTTAAATTTTTCTGAGTATTAATAAAAATGAACTTGATGGTTCACTGAAACCATTGGAAGTAAAAACAAAAAAACAACAACAGTGGAATTGCCCTTGGCTTTAGTACTTAGAAAATGAGCACCAGGTTTCTTAATCTGGCCCTTTTAAGGGTTATACAGATAGCATCTATAATAATAAAGGTAATAATATTCAAAAAAAGAACTACGCCACCCGGCCAGTGTGCCTCAGGCTTTGAGCATCAACCCATGAACCAGGAGGTCAAGGTTCAATTCCCCAGTCAGGGTACATGCCCAGGTTGTGGGCTCGATCCCCAGTATGGGGAGTGCAGGAGCCAGCCAATCAATGATTCTCTCTTATCACTGATGTTTCTATCTCTCTCTTCCTCTCTCTAAAATCAATAAAAACATATTTAAAAAATAAAAAAGAACAAAGCCCCCAAAAAGCTTATCTTGGGCAAAGAAATGTAAATTTTGGTATTTACACTTGGAAATGGGTTTGCCTGATTTCTGGTAACTTTCTTACCACATTTGTAGTCAAGAATGAAGCTACTTTTGGAGAAACTGCTCAGAAGGGTTAGAGACCCGTAGTTTTCTCACCCAAAGACTTTGCTTCTGTTGTATTCCCTGTGAGATCACAGCCTTACTTTCCATATCTAACCACACCTTTTTCTGGGTAAAGTTAAGATAATAACAAAGCATTTTTGTTTTTCAAATATATTTCTGGGGACTCTTTCACATGTAACTGGCAAAACCCCCCAAAATAACTAGAATAAATGAAAAGGTAATTTATTAGCTCACCTAAAATAGTTGGCTTCAGGCACAGCTTGATCCAGGAGCTCAAATATCATCAAAACACACTCCCTTTTTCCTTAAATAGGCCTTCTCTAATGGGGATCATAATGATAACCGAGAGCCCAGACTTTCATTTTACCGGCTTAGCATTCTCAGGCAGGAGGGCATCTTTCCAAACCTCTTTGGCAGAAAATGCTCAAGGAGGACTTTTGAATGGTCTCAGTGGGCCCATGTGCCCAATTCTAAACCATGCATTATGTCCAAGGGCATGGACTCCTTTGGGAGGTGGATAGGACCAAACCCACTCAACTACACAGGGCAGCTTTTCCCATCGGGAAGAAGAATGCTGTTTCCAGAAGAGGGAAGGGATGTCAGGCCGACAAACACAACACACAGTCCCCACAAAAAGCCTTTCAGAGCGACTTAGTGGGACAGAGAGGCAGCAGGAAGTCAGAAGTCAGGGATGGGGCACCAACTGTGGGACACACTCTTTTTTTTTGTTTTTAATTTCCAGTTTCCTCCTTTCCTCTTTCCTTCACTCATCTCTTGCAACAAACCTCCTTGCTTGCTGGAAACAGCAGCAGCGGGAGCTGTGACTGTAGACTTTCAACACAACGTAGGAGGATTTTGATAGGGATATGAGCAACGGAGGCTGGTCAGGCTTGCCGAGAACGTAATTTCGAGTGAGGTCTGAGTGATGAGAAGGAGGGAGTTTGCCAGGTTGAGTAGGAGAGGTGAAGACAGGTCAGGTAAAAGAGATAGCGGGCACCAGCTTATGGCGTCCTGGCAGGGTAGGCACATTTCATTCAACACAGGAACGTTCTCTGTGGCTGGGGCAGAGGCTGCGTGCGAGGGAGGGGGCTGGTGATGAGAGAGCAGCAGAGAGGAACCTCAGGGCAGATTGCAAAATGCCTTGAACTTCATGCCAAAAGGTTTGGACTTTAATCTGATCTCTCGGTTTGGGGGAACGGGGGAGGTCTTTAATCCTAGAATTAATTTTTCAAATATTTTTATGATGATCTCTCTGACAGTTGAAGGGAAGGGGATTGGGCAAGGCTGCTGGCAAGGAGCCCCGTTAGGAGGCAAAGGTGGGAGCCCTAGCAAGAAGTGACAAGGACCCCTAAGGCAGTAGTAGAGGAAAGGGCGGGATTCCGGCGGTAGAGCCCAGGTAGAATCCATGGGATTTGGTTCTGCCACTGTTCGGGGAAGAACTGATTAGCAGAAGCTGTATATGGAGGCAGGAGTTTGAAGCAAGGAGCTACTGCCCTCCCCTGGCAAATAATTAACACAGTGAATCATCCATTAAGCGACGGGAAAGTTCGCTGTATTCTCAGAACAGCAGATGCCTGGTGCTGGGAAACCACGTCAGGAGGTACTTGTTGCATAAGTGTAGCTTTTCGTTTCATTTACTGCCCAACCAGTGCTTACTAGGCTCCTATTATGTGCCAAGACCTGTGCTAGACGCGGGGTAGAGACTGGAAAGTGGAACAGGCATGATGCCTCTCCTCCTCGAGCTGTCTGTGTACGAGGGGACAAGGACAGAAACGAATGTATGTTTAATTGACGTTTACCGTGTGGAGCGTATGGAGGTAATCGATTCTGGGTGCGATGAAAAGAAAGGCATGGGGAGCCGAGAGCCTCCCAAGGTGGGAGGTCAAGATGAGGCTGGGTTCCGAGAGGGACTGTTCACATCGCCTCTCATCTGGGGAGGGCATGTTCTAGCCCAGCAGATGTTCAAATAATGCAAACTTTGTTATGGTGATAAACTTCATTTTGACTTCACAAATTACTCTTTCTCCCAAGTATCTTTCAGGTTGTTTTTAAAGTTCGTGTCTTTTTTTTTTTTTTTTTAATCCTCACCTGAGGATATTTTTCCATTGATTTTTTTAACATATTTTATTGTGTTTTTTTTTACAGAGAGGAAGAGAGAGGGGTAGAGAGTTAGAAACATCGATGAGAGAGAAACATCGATCAGCCGCCTCCTGCACACTCCCTACTGGGAATGTGCCCGCAACTAAGGTACATGCCCTTGACCGTTCCATTGATTTTTAAAGAGAGTAGAAGGGAGTGGGAAAGACAGAGAAATATCAATGTGAGAGAAACACACAGGGCCCAGGCTGGGGAGGAGTTTGCAACCGAGGTACGTGCCCTTGCCTGGAATCGAACCCAGGACCCTTTGGTCCACAGGCTGACACTATATCCACTGAGCCAAACTGGCTAGGGCTTATTTTATTTTTTAATTAATTGATTTTTAAAATAATTTTTAAAAATGTTTTTATTGATTTCAGAGAGAGGATGGGAGAGGGAGAAAGAGGGATAAAATCATCAATGATGAGAGAGAATCATTGATCAGCTGCCTCCTGCACGCCTCCAACCTGGGCATGTGCCCTGACCAGGAATGGAACTGTGACCGCCTGGTTCATGGGTTGACACTCAACCACTGAGCCACACCAACCGGGCATTTTCTTTCTTTTTTCTTTTCTCTTCTTTTCTTTTCTTTTCTTTTCTTTTCTTTTCTTTTCTTTTCTTTTCTTTTCTTTTCTTTTCTTTTCTTTTCTTTTCTTTTCTTTTCTTTTCTTTTCTTTTCTTTTCTTTTCTTTTCTTTTCTTTTCTTCTTCTCTTTTCTTCTTCTTCTTCTTCTTCTTCTTCTTCTTCTTCTTCTCTCTCTCTCTCTCTCTCTCTCTCTCTCTCTCTCTCTTTCTTTCTTTTTATATTTTTGGTAGAGAAGCAAGCAAGAATTTATTGACCACAGCAAAAATATACTTAGGACAGTGAAACAAGGAAGGGCATAGAAGAAGCGCTAGGAGAGACGAGGCTGGGCTGTGTTGGCTCACTGGGGAGTCAGAGAAAGGGGGGCCTTGGAGACAGGTTCAGGGGGTGAAACTGGGACTAGCTACCAATGCCCATTGCTCCCCTGGATGCAAGTCTCGTGGGGCCCCTTAGAGGCTAGGGGATACGTGCCTGTGGGGGAAGAAGGAAAAGGGAATGGCACCAGCGTGCTCGCTGGAGGGAGAGTGCCTCTTTAATTTTTTGTTTTTATTTTATTTATTTATTTTTAAATATATTTTATTGATTTTTTTACAGAGAGGAAGAGAGAGGGATAGAGAGTTAGAAATATCGATGAGAGAGAAACATCGATCAGCTGCCTCCTGCACACCCCCCACTGGGGATATGCCGGCAACCAAGGTACATGCCCTTGACTGGTATGGAACCTGGGACCCTTCAGTCTGCAGGCTGATGAAACCGATTAGGGCTGTTTTTATTTTAAATATATTTTTATTGATATCAGAGAGGAAGGGAGAGGGAGAGAGAGACAGACACATCAGTGATGAGAGAGAATCATTGATTGGCTGCCTGCTGCATGCCCTCCACCCTCACCCCTGGGGATTGAGCCCGTAACCCAGGCATGTGCCCTGACCTGAATCGAACCATGACCTCCTGATTCATAGGTCGATGCTCAACCACTGAGCCACGCCCGTCAGGCATCTCTTTCAGTTTTAAATGCACTCTGAGTAACAACACTGGCTTTACTTAACCTCAAGGCTTTGTGACTGTAACTCATTTGGTATTTTAAAATGTACGATATGAGTCTTCACATCTGCTGATTGATTTATTCGATGTCCCAGGGTAGATCGTTACAACAAGGGCTCCACTCAGTCAGGGTTTCCTGGGTCCGACCACTTGTGTGGACCCCTCCCACCCTGGTGTTCGGTGTGGCCATGTGATGTGCTCTGACCAATGGGACATTGGAAGACATGATACAAGCAGAGAATTAACAAGTGCTTGAACACTGGGTTTGCCTGCTCTTCCTCCGGAGACTGACATGTGAGGAAGCCTGAGCTAGCCTAGCCTATTAGAGGACAAGGAACAGAGATGAGGAACCCAGCAGAGGCCTCCTAGCCAATCTACAAACTGTCACCACATGAGTGACCCTAGACAAAATCAGAAGAAAATCCATCTATCTGAGCTCAGCCCAAATTACAATCCCAAAGAAATTTTGAGCAAACAAAAGCATTGTTGTTTTAAACCCCTAAAATTTAGAGTATTTTTTATGGAGCAAAAGATAACTGATATGGCACAATCTTCAAACAGCCTAATTATTTTTTGCTTTGAAACAAGGAAACTTAAAGGCAGCAAAGATAAATGACTCTTCTACGATCTCACCCTAGTGTGGGGGTAGATCTGAATTCTTACTTTGCATCCTAGACTCTAAAGGCCGCTTCGTCTCTGCCACCTCCAGTGCTTCTTAGAAATACCCAAACCTAAATCCTCTAATTAATCACGGTTCCCCAACGTTCGAGTTTTCTTAGCATGCATCCTAAAGTGATATTCAGATAATGGGCTTTGCTTCCATTTTAAATAGTTAAGAACCAAGATTATATATAAATGTATAAACAGAACTCGACTGATCATTTTCAAAATAGCCACCTAACTTCATAATCAAACCTCATAACCGTCTGGGAAGCATGTTATTTTCTCTATCATTCCAAACAAAAACTAGCTCAGAGGCAATAGAAGAACATTTTACAAAATTTGTTGAAAGGAAGTCATTGTGGCGCTCTCTCTCTCTCTCTCTCTTTTTTATTCTTTGTGCCTATGGAAGAACTGTATATTTCCAGTTCTCTGAAATATGAGAACAATAACTAAACTTAAAGTAGTGTAATATAACACATATGTTTCTGAATCTTTACAGATAGAGAATAATTTGTTCTCCAGGACATAAGAGAAACTCACATCCCTTTAATGTTTTCTGTACCTTTTTTTTTTTTCTGAGAATCACTTTCAACTTTTTTTTTTAATAATGAAGACTTTAAGATGTTAAGTTACTTGCCCAAGGCTACAGATTATAAATCATAGAGATGGAATCAAAAACTTTTCTTTTTGAAGCCAAATCCCATTAACCGGCCTAACTAAAAGAATAACTCTTGTACAAGGAACACATGTTCATAAAACCCAAACTATACAGAAATATACAGATTAAAAAGCTCCCCCTCCCTCCTTGTATCAGGCTGCAGTGTCAGGTTATTTACCTGCCATTCATTCCCCACGTTTTACTTCCTTATAGAACCTGGATTTTGGGGGGCACCCCCACCCCCCTCCATCGCCTCATGATCTGGGAAGGTGGGCACTAGCCTAGCCTGAAAGTGTGGTCCTGATTGGTCTATCTTTACCTCGATTACAGGGGTTTGGACAAGGACCTGTGACACGTGGGACACACGGGGGAAGTGAGCTGGTGCATTTGAACTTAAGAGGAGAGAATGCTTGTGGATGTCATGAGACTGTCCCTCAGAGCGTAGCTGCAGGAAGCATAGCTGACTGGTGGCTGTTGCAGTGTCTAACTGCAGTCCCAGGGGCTGCTGGGAGCAGTGATGGTGTGTGGCTAACCCACTCAGACAGACTTGTTTCTGACAGGTGGCTTTGGCCTTCTCTGCTGGGGAAATTAAGTTTGGATGTTTCTCCTAAAACTACTACCTCTATCCCCCTTGAGAGGAGCTGCCTGATGACAAAGCCCATGCACTGAGAAGGGCAAAGCAGAAAGATGGAAAGAACCTGGGTCCCCAATGATGACCCAAGCTGCTGGGTAAATCGACCTCGGGGTCCCTCTCCCCATGGGCTTGTTGTATCTATAATAATAAAAGCGTAATATGCTAATTAGACCAGACGTCCTTCTGGATGACCTTCTGGACAAAGCCGGGGCTGAGAGGGAAGCCAGGGTCCGGGGTGCCAGAGGGAAGCCGGTGCCAGCAGCTGGGGAATGAAAGGCCTACTTTTGCACAAATTTTGTGCATCCAGCCTCTAGTAAGATAATAAATTTCCTACTGTGTGAGCCCCTGCGTGGGGGTTTTCTTGACTTGGAATGAAAGCATTGCCACTGATACAATTCCTCTCGCATCTCACTTCCCAAGAGAAACTTCTGATAACATATTACTGTGAACTTCGCCGAAACATTTGCAAACATAGGTATCATTTTGCAACTTGATTTATTTTGAAGTCATCAACATCTATGTACATCCTTCCACAGCAATACATAGAGGTCTAACTCAGCCTTTTCCATGGCTGCCGAGAATTCTATGCAGGATGTGCCCTAATCAGTGTGCTTCTGCCCATGATCATTTATGTTCTGCCCTTTTTCTGCCTCAGAAGACATGAGGAGAGAGCACTGGCAAGTTCCTGTTATTCTTCCCATCCCAGAACTGGGGCCACACTTAATTCAGGGGAAATACACACCAAAGGCAGTCTGAGCAAATAAATCAGCCTTCGGAGCAAGAGAGGGCAGATGTTTGGTAGGAGTTGCCTGAGACTGTGTGTGCTTTGAAAAGGGGGAGTATTCCAGACTATTCTAGCCACTTGCACCTGCTCCTGCTCTTCCCTCTTCCCTTCCTTGCTCCTCTACTCGGCCCCCTAGCCTCATTCTCTGGATTCAGGTGTGCCAGGTTCTGGGGACCATGAGGGAGGCGGGAAGGGAGTTGGCTTAGCAGTAAGAATCGTCCCGCAGCCCTAGCTGGTGTGGCTCAGTGGATGGGCACCCTCCCGTGCACCCAAAGGTTGCAGGTTGTGGCTGGATCCCCAAGGAGGGGGCGTGCAGGAGGCAGCCCATCAATGTTTTGCTCTCACATTGATGTTTCTCTCTCCCTCTCCCTTCCTCTCTCGCTAAAATTCAATTAAAAATGTTTTTAAAAAATAAACCACAAATCTCCCTCTCCGGCCAGGCATGGGGCTCTGCCCTGTATTCCTACAGGCCTCGCCCCCAAGCCCCAGCTCCACCCACCTCTTGGCTTTAGCACCACCGCCCACTCTCTCCCGGCCTGGATCAAAGACCTTTGGCCTGGTCTGCCTCCTCCTTGTCTCCATCCACTCTCCGCCCACTCTCTCCCCGGCCTGGATCAAAGACCTTTGGCCTGGTCTGCCTCCCTGTTCAAGGGGTTGTTTTGAGTCTGTAAACAAACAGAAAAAGCAAAACAGAACAACCGGCAAGTGTTCGTTCTTTCTAAGGTGCCTATTGTTAGACCCAAACAGCCAATGTGGGTCACCTAGCGAGAGCCTCCGCTTCACCTTCTGAGAGATGGAGTCCTCCTCCTCAGATGCTTCGCCCATCTCCAAGGTACGAGGTTGAAGACTGCGTTCTGCACCCTGTTCCTCTCTCACCGGAACTGCCTCTGGCAAGCACCGCAGTTCCTCCCCATTCCAGGACGCTTCCCACGTGCGGCCAGCTGATCTCAGCCTCTCTGTGGACCTCAGACCGGCCCGGCGTGGGGATGGATTTGGTCTGGGTGGGAAGATAAAAGCGGCTTGGCTTTTTCGGAGCTGTTGTAGGCCAGCCTACCTATTATAGCAAACATTAAAATAGTAACCAACCACGCAACACATTAAATATACTTTCTGGATTTGGGCTGTAAATGTTACTTGAACAAGAGTGTACTATTCCAAAGTTTATATAAAAAAGAGGGAGATACAGATATATGTGTGTATTTACTTATTTGGCAGAGTGGGGTACAGTAGAAGAACATACCATTAAAAAAACAGGAAGAAAAGAAATTGACTGGGGAGAACAGAACTAAAAGCTAGATTTCTTTGACTAGAGCTTGTTTTGTAGGTTGAAGGAACCATGTACTATTTTCCTTAATTATGAAAAATAAAATAAATAAAAAGCAGTATCTAGTAGTAAAAGCAAAAGGACAAGAAGTTAACTGTGGATCCAATTGTCAGCATAGTCACATTGTGGAGCACTGACTCCTAAATAACAGCATTCTTCGGGCACCATTGGAGGAGACTGGAGAACCTACTCATTATTTTGAAAACTAGGCAATAGTTTAACTAAAAAAAGAGAAAATAAAGAGACCTGCGTGGAGTCAGCTCTGAATTTCTCCAATAGCAGAGGCAGGCGGGCTATAGGACCCTGGGATCCCTCTTGGTCCTCAGTCACCTTGTGTGTCTAATTTTTTCCACTGGAGGCTGTTCTTGGCATTACTCTTACTATCACTTCATCTGCCCTAGACATGTCGAGCTGGGAGGCAGGGGCAGAGTGTAATTTGCCCTGGGCCCCTCACCTGCTGGGGAGAGCTATTAGCCTGGAACCCTCCCTAAAGATAACTCCGAACACAGATTAAGCATGCATTTCAAGCATGATTTAATGAGAGTTCTTAATGTACCAAGAAATAAAAAGATAAGCAAAGACTGACTCAAAGATCAAGAGGGCAGAAGAACGTTGAACGGCCAAATCAATTTTTTTTCTCCAAAATATATGTTTGCAAATTTGTATTGGCAGCAAACTTGAAGGATTTTGGCTTTGTGGTCTCGTGGGCAAGCATATAGCCAACTGCAAAGGCGAAAGTCTGCTAGTATTGGTTCCATCCTTCCTTAGTGAGTCAATCAAGTGCCACCAGTTAATTCTCTTTATTGGTCCCTGCACTGCCCCTCTGTGTGCTTGGAGGTCTTTAGAATGAAAGAGTTGGCCTGTTCGATGCTAAGGAAATTGGCCCAAGGCAAATAAGACTCGGAGCCAGAAACGCAGCCTGATTTCACTGAGAAGGTAAACCAGAGAAGGATGGAGCCATCTGTGTTCAAGCTTATGAAGATTGATGAGGATGGTACAGAAATGAAGTTTTCTACGGTTGCTCTGATGCGTAGTCCTGAGTGTACCAGGCAAGGGTTTTCTGAGCATGCTAGAGATAACGAAAGATCCCCTAGACTTCCAAGAATGCATGGTCAAGGAAAGACAGACAGCTAAGTAGATAATTACAATACAACCTAATGGCTGTGTGATAGAATTAGCCTGCTAGGCTACACACCACTGCAGGCCATTGTTCACATTGAAGTCTAGATCAGCGGGGAGAGGGCGGGGAGAAATCGCGTGGCCAGAGTCAAGCTATTTGTGGTGCAGAACCAGTTGTTTTTTGTGATATTGTGATTTATAATAAGAAATATATATCTGGTCTTCCTAAAACTCTTAGAACTTTCTAAGTAATAAGAGGATAAAGGTGTCTAGATATTCATAACAAACCCCTTTTAACCACACGAGTTTATGGCAATGAGGTGACTTTGGGACTCCCCTAAGTAAAGCCTCTGGTTGCCAGGGAACCAACCAGATGATTGACGGGTGGAACTCTCAGTCCCGGAATTCCACACCCTCCAGAGAAAGGAGATGAGCTGGAGATTGAGTTTGTTAACGTAAGAAACATTCAAACCTGCAATGAATTTTTGTGAGTTTATTTGACCCAACTGTCAACAATTGCCCAGAAGCAGACTCTGAACGCACTGAGACAATGCTCCGGAGAATGGCGGTTTTTCACTCATGTTTATAAATTACCATCAAAGGAGGAGTTGAAAGTTGGTTACATGAAATCCATTGGTGTTAGATTAGGGAGGGGGTGGGGGGAGAAAGCAAGGCGGGGAAACCTCTGGGATTGGATAAAAAAGCAAAATGACAGACACAAGCTTCTTATACATAGGTGGGTATAGGATAATTAGCTGTCAACAATGAACAGGATAACAATAACAATGAGGGAATTTGTGGTCTACACCCTGGTGCCCTGGCATATTGGTTGTGCCCTGAGGGGTCTGGAAAAAGGGAAGTTATAAGTTACCCTGACATTCCAAAGGTATGTTATCATGGATGCAAAAAGACAATAGGCTCAGTTAGGATCAAAGTTGATCTTTGTTAGGGAAGATACCGGCCTGGAAAACTGCCTTTAATTTTAAAAAGTTTTAATTTAACCATCCTTTGTGGTTACTTTAGGTCTCTGAGTTTGCAAGGCCACCACGCAGGCCTTCCCTCAGTTAATCAGGTTAGCACATGGCCCCTTTTCCTCCACAAGTTCAATCCCAATGGCCAGTGATTTAATAACTCATGCCTATGTAATCAGTTAATCAGGTTAGCATGTGGCCCCTTTTCCTCCACAAGTTCAATCTCCAATGGCCAGTGATTTAATAACTCATGCCTATGTAATGAAGCCTCCATAAAACCCCAAAGGAGGGGGTTCAGACACCTGAACACTGGAGATCTGGGGAGAGTGGCACCCTTGGAGAGGTCATGGAAGCTCTGCGCCCCCGCCCATATGCCTTGCCCTGTGTATCTCTCCCATCTGGCTGTTCATCTGTTTCCTCTATAATGTCCTTTATAATAAATGGGTAAATGTCAGTAAATGTTTCTCTGAGGTCTGTGAGCCATTCTAGCAAATTGATTGAACCCCAGGGGGGAGGAGGGAAACCTCTGATTCACAGCTTGTTGTCAGAAGTACAGGTGACAGCCTGGACTTGGATTGTCTTTTTCTTTGTTTGTTAATCCTCACCCAAGGATATTTTTCCACTGATTTTTACAGAGAGTAGGAGGGAGGGGGAGAGACACACAGAGAGAGAGAAGCATGGATGTGAGAACACCATCAAGAAAATGAAAAGACAACGCATAGAATAGGAGAAGACATTTGCAAATCATTATTTGATAAGGAACTGATACCTATAATATATAAAGAACTCTTACAACTCAATGATAAAAAACACACACACAATTAACAAATGGGCAAAGGGTCTGAACAGACATTTCTCCAAAGAAGATATACAGGTTGCCAAAGATGTGAGTAGGGTTTAGGAAAACCAATAGGAGACAGTTGTTTCCCAGGGTTCGAAAGACCAGGAACCATTAGCACCCATAGGTCTGCAGGAGCAAGTGGAGGGAATAGTCTCAGAACCAATGGAGAGGAGCCGAATGGGGAGGGATGCCCAGACAGGACGGAGGCCTTTGGTAGAGGGAGGCCTCTAAGTCACAGTTCAGCAGGAAAGGAACCAGGGTACAAATACTCCCCACCTTTGATCTCCTGCTCGTACCACCCCCATTGGCCAAACTCAAGAGTAGAGCTTGTGTCCGAAAAAAGTGCTGGAAACAGCTGAGCAGAGACGAATGTGTGATTTAGGGAGTAGGAGGCAGAGGTAAGATTTATGCTGTGGGCTATGGACATGAAAAATCAAAATGAAAAGAAAATTAAGGAGAGTAGCAGGGCAAGAGCAGGGAACCAGATGAACTGCCGATTTAGGTATGATAAGGTTGCTCACTGAGCACCAGTATGTCCGCTGGTGGGCAGATCCATGGGCCAGTTCATTCTGGAGCAGATGTGGCCGTGAAACAGTTGTGCTGGCTCCCGACTCTTAAAGGGACAGATAGTAAATATTACGTTTTGCATCACAATAACTGAACTTCATTTGTAGTGGGAAAGCAGCCATAGATGATATGTAAATGAACAGTGTGGCTGTGTTCCAATACAATTTTATTTATAAAAACAGGCAGCAGGCCTGCAGGCCATAGTAGGCCAACTTAAGAATTTTTTCATCACTTTGCCTTCAGATAGACTTCTAAAAAATGTATGTTTTTATTGATTTCAGAGAGAGGAAGGGGAGAGAGAGAGAGAGAGAGAGGGAGAGGGAGAGGGAGAGGGAGAGAGAGAAAGAGAGAGAGAGAAAGAGAACTGGGGAGGGAGCCTGCAATCCGGGCATGTGCCCTGACCAGAATCGAATCATGACCTCCTGGTTCATGGGTCAACGCTCAACCACTGAGTACACTGGCCAGGTGATAGAGACTTTTGATGTATCTATCGGAATGGGCCTTCCCCCAGTTCTGACAGATAAACAATCTGGACCTCTTACAGGGTACCAGGAGTGAAAGAGTCAGCAGATTCTGCTTCAGTTCCTATAGATGTCTAAGAAAGAATGCTTGTGCAGCTGATGAACCAGGCCCTAGTCTGGTGAAATGAAGATGAAGCTTTGAAATCCTACAGACCTGAGTTGAAAACGTGTCACTTACTCACCGTTTGGTCTTGCTGAGCCCGTTCTCTCACCTGTAAAATGAAGATGATACTCACCTCATAGATAGCAATAGCTGCTATTATTACAAGGAGTAACAAAATACGTTCGTACCTCCAAACTCTCTCTTCCTTGTCCTTTTCTACTGTCTTCCTGAAGACTGTTGGTTCTTAAAGTTTGTAACCAATCTACAGGCTTTTTCATCTGGGTTCTCTAAATGATCCTCCGCCCTGGCCGGGTAGCTCAGTGGATTAGAGCTTGGTCCTGATATGCCAAGGTTGAGGGTTGTGTCCCCGCTCTGGGGACATACACAAATCAACCAATGAATGCATAAATAAGGGGAACAGCAAAAAGTGATCTCTCTCTCTCTCTGAAATAAATGCTCCTCAGTCAAATCCAAAATAGATCCCACTTTATGTATTGACCAGGATTCTTTGATTGCCAGCAATAAAACTGAATTCAAACTCATGTAAGAGGGGGAAGACAGCTGGGGTGATGTATAGGATACTGGAGTCGTTCTGAGAATCGAAGGATAACAACTCAGCCTCAGGAAATCGAAACTAGGCAAGTTCAGGATTTTCAGAGACTGAACTCCAACCTCTCTCCCCTCCCCCTTCCTCCCTCCCTCCATTTCTGTTTCTATGTGGACTAGTATTTGCCATACTCCAAGAGAGGTACCAACTGAGAACTCTCGGTCACATCGTGGTTTTACCATCTAAGAGGGAAGTTCTTTGCTTCTTCTTCCCCTAGATCTTTCAAAGTCCATGAAAGGGCCCTGTCTGTCCTGTTGTGGGTGGTTACGTGCCCACTCAAGCTAAGTACTGTGGCTGTGGAGGTGAGGTCTTATGATCTGTTTAGCTTTCAACCACCCACATAATGTTTGGCCACGCAGGTGGTTGCAGCTGGGGTGGGGGTGGGGGGCAGGGAGCGATAGGGAGGAGAGCAATGGCACCCAAAGAAGGAGAGGAATGATCCCTGAAGAGGGTGGAAAGGTATGCTGGGCAGCCAGGTGTGCACAGTATTCACAAACGACGCCGGCTCTATTAATCATGTGAACATAACCATTTTTCCTATGTGCCTGCCATGATTACAGTGCCAACATCCTTAGGGTGAGCTACAGGACAGGCACGGCCCCCTGACTCCTGCCTTGTTGTCAGAGGAGAGGGCCATGAGCGGGCTATCTGGAATCAATTCCATTTAAGGTATAATGTAGAGGGATTCCACCCAATAGTTTTCCAGGTGATCAGGCCAGACCTGTCAGAGTTTGATTCTAAAGCCATCAGTCTTTATTTTAGCCGAAAATTTTAAAAAAGGAAGTCCAGTTCACCGTGCCTCCCTCTTTGGACTCTCTTACTGCCTCCCACTCTGTGTACTTCCTTCCCCCTTTCTTGGCTCTCTCTCAAATCCTAGTCTGCCTGCCTCCTTATAAGCTTTGTGGTGATTTCTTTTGCATTGCATATCACTGGGGTGGTGGAGAGGGGGGTATCCAGGGTGCGGCAGAAATAGGCTTACGGTTGTGAGTATGCAAAACAGAGTTTATTCTTGTATCCTTATTTATTAATTATTGTGTTATTTTCCAGACGAACAACTGTAAACCTACTTCTGCCCCACCCTGCACATATGAACTCAGATTAAGTTCCTCTTTGTGGTTATTGTGTCTGGGCCTGTACTAGACACAGGGCGTGTTACTCAGGACTCAGTGTCAAGGTCAAAACCCGGCTAACACCAGCTTAGACCAGAGGGAGAACCAGAGACTAGAACTCGATGGAGACTCGCCTGTTTGTCCTCTCTGCTTCCCTCTTTGTGGGTTGGCTTTCTCCCCGGGGCTGGTGGCCTGGCAGCCACCGCCGCCTCCGGGTAGGCTCCTCCCAGCTTCGACCCCAGAGAGAGACTGGCCTTTGCTCTCCTTGGTGTCCAGTTTTCAGTCCTGGGGGAGGGTTTTCACTTGGAATGGGGTGGAGGTTGAACCAGCGCATCGTGAGCCAGGAAGGGTCTCCCGAGAGAATCGGTCACACACGCTTGTGTCTTTCTTCAAGGCCAGGTTCACTAGGGGAGACCTCCCAATGGGCCAATAGTCACACACGGGCTACACACAGAGGGCGGGGGGAGCTTCTGTGAGAGAAACCAGCAGAATGAGCATCCTGGCCACTGGCTGTGTCTGCAGGTGGAGAGGGTGTGGGTCAAGCCAGGCGGCTGCAGTGGCTGGGTAGGAGTTTGTCACCTTTGAGCTAGAGCAGCTCAAGAATGTCTTAGCAATTCTGCTCACGAAACTGACTTTGATGATAGGTAAACAACGGTGGGAGGAGCTTTTCCAGATGGGAAGACGCTGTTTCAGAAGGATAACTGCCAAGTGGGGAGGGGCACTCGGCAAGGCGTCCTTCACTTTACGTTTCATAAACTCGGCGACTTCTCAGAGTGAGGTCATACAGGCCTTTTAATAAAACGTTACCACTCTGGGCTCAGGAAACTCAGTCATGTAAATTCAGTCTGTGCTTTATAACTTTGTGTCCTTCGGTTGCATTGGGCTGTCATCAGACTCAATCTGTGTCAAGTCAAAGGCATGGTGGAGGGTCGCTGACGCTGAGGGAGGGGCATTTTAAGGGTCCTGGAGACTGGCTAGAGTGAGCTCCACAGAGCTGGCGGGGGACTTCTCCTCCAGGTGCTTGCTGGGGATGAGGGTGATGTTGAGGGTGAGGGTGAGGGTGAGGGACAGGACTGGAGGGAGTGGGGTGGGCGTGGCAGGGGGTGGCATGCATTCAATAATTTGATCATTCAGCAAACGTTCATCTTGGAGCCAGGCATTGTTTAGGGTGCAGTGGCGAACAAGATAGACATGGCCAGGCTCTTGCAGAATCCACATTCCAGAAGAGGGTGTGCTTAGTGAACATGTTGCATGTAATTCTGAGGCTTGGACTTGGAGGATGAGGGAAGGCTTCCCGCAGGGAGTGAAATCTAAGTTAAATTCGGAAGGATGTGTGCCAGGGAAATGGAAAGGGGTGGGGGTCAGTGGCCCAAACTTCCCAGGTGGAATTGCCTGTTGTGCAAACCAAGAATATGCTCAGGGACCAGCAAAGCAGGGGTATCAGAGAATGAGAGGAGGCCCTGGCCAGGTAGCTCAGTCGGTTAGAGTGTCTTCCCTATACGCCAAGGTTGTGGGTTCAATCCCCAGTGAGGACACATAGAAGAATCAACCAATGAATGCACAAGTAAGTGGAACAAAAATCTCTCTCTCTCTTTCTCTCTCTCTCTCTCTCCCTTCCTTCCTCTCTCTCTAAAATCAATAAATAAAAATTAAAAAAGGGGTGGGGGGGGGACTGGATGAAAGGAAGTGAAGAGATGAGCCAAAGAACATACATGCACAGCCCATGGACACAGATAACATCACAGTATGGTGATGCCCAGAGGAGGGGAAGACTGGGTGGAGGTGGGCAAAGTGGGGGGCAATGAGGGACATCTGTAATACTGTCAACAATTTTTTAAAAAAAGTTCAAAAAAGAGAGAGAGTGGCTGAACAAAAGAAAAAGAAAATGAGGTGAAATTTTTTTGGAAAATAATTTGAAACTGAAAAACATGTCAAAGTGCTCATTTTGGAGAAAGAGAACTCTTCGGGACTTCCATCCATGTATTTGCAGTGAAGCATCCTCTTTATTTGGAATTACATACGGGAGACATGGCATCATCATTTTTTCAGGCCTCAGAGCCACTAAAAGCCCCAGGAGCTGTCTGGTCCCAGGGGTGGACAGAGGGCTCTGACCTCCCATTTCCTCTCCTCCAGGGCCTCCCTCAGCAGCTCCTTCCCTCTTCACACCTCCCTTATAGGACCATTTCCTAAAGTCCCTATTAACATTTACTGCCCTTTTATTCCTTCCCCAGGCACCTCTAATCCACAATGACGATGAGTGTTAATGATCACATTGCATATAAATTACTCCCATAACTGGGTAAACCAGATAACCTTTAAACATGGCAGGATTCCACTGTAATAACAAAATATTAGTAGCTGTTACACTTCCTAAGTACTCACAGTCTTTCTTAATGTTGATTTCTTTCTCAGTTGTCCCCCTTCTCAATACTTACACCAATGACAGTAATAGCTAACACTTTGGGCCGTTTTTCAATGTGCCAGGGACTCTTTTCAGCTCTTTATACTGACTCATGCCTCCCAACAACCCTATGAGTTAGGTCATTATCTCCAAAACGGATGAGGAAAGGCATCACTTCGCAGATAAGGAGGTTGGGGTAGACAGAGATGTAGCCTGTAGCCCCAAGTTCACGTGGCTGGTAGTTAATAACACCAGGATTTTGTACCAAGCAACCCAGTTTTAGAGCCCGTCTCAGATACCCATGCCAACCACCCAAGAGTAACCCTATTTATTCACTACTCCTTTGGTTCTCCCTCTAGAATATATTGCCAATCTATCCACTCTCTCTCCAGCTCTGTCACCCTAGAAGAAACCACCATGGCTGATACATTTGAGGTCATCCATAAAAGGGGACTAAATGAATGAGTTCCTAAGTGAAATCAATGTGTGAGTTGAGTACTTATTCTGTTTTTCAAAGAAAACTGTGACTTTCAACCTATGAACGTGCAGGTTTTCTCTATTAATTTTCATGTAAATATAGACTTAAAAACTGGGGTTGTATTATATGTCTCTCTTTCTTTTCTTTCTTCTCTATTAATTTTCATGTAAATATAGACTTAACAACTGGGGTTGTATTATATGTCTCTCTTTCTTTTCTTTTTTTTTCAAATCCTCACCCGAGGTTATTTTTCCATTGATTTTTAGAGAGAGTGGACGAGAGAGGGAAAGACAGAGAGAAATATCAATGTGAGAGAAACATATTGACTGGTTGCCTCCTGCCCGTGCCCTGACCAGGGCCCGGGCCCGGAAGGAGCCTGCAACTGAGGTCCATGCCTTTGATCGGAATTCTTCTTTTTTTTTTTTTTCAAATCCTCACCCGAAGTTATTTTTTCATTGATTTTTAGAGAGAGTGGACGAGAGAGGGAAAGACAGAGAGAAATATCAATGTGAGAGAAACATATTGACTGGTTGCCTCCTGCCCGTGCCCTGACCAGGGCCCGGGCCCGGAAGGAGCCTGCAACTGAGGTCCATGCCTTTGATCGGAATTGAACCAAGACTCTTCGGTCCACTGAGCCAAACTGGCTAGGGCTTATGTGTCTTTTTTTTCTTTTCTTTTCTTTTTGGTAGTTTGCTGTATTCTCAACATATTCTAAACATCTTCCCATGTTATTAAAATTTCTGTAAAAATTTGTAATAGCAGCATAATATTCTATTTCATGACATACTTTATTCGACCATTTTCAAATTGTTAGACAATTAGATTGTATTATTTATCTATTGCTGTGTAACAAATTACCCCAAAACTCAATAATTTAAAACAACAAATATTTATTATCTCATTGTTTCTATGGGGCAGGAAACTGGTAGTGGCTTTGGCTCAGGGCCTCTCAAGGCTACAAACAAGGTTTCAGGTGGGCCGCAGTCATCTGAGGTTCAACTGGGGGAAGACCCACTTCCAACTTACTTGGCTGTCGGCAGAATTTGGTGCCTTGCTGGCTGTAGGCTGGAGACATCGGTTCCTTCCTCTCTCTCTCTGTATGTATGTATGTATGTATGTATGTATATACTAATATATATTATATATATGTCTATATCTATCTATATCTCTATATACATTTGTATGTATCTATCTACATATCTATCTTTCTAGAGAAAAGGTACCCAAGACAGATCTCACAGCCTTTTTGTAATCTAATTTTACCTTCTGTATTCTATTCATTATAAGTGAGTCAGTAAGTCCAGCCCACACTCCAGAGGTATGAATACCATGAGGGGGATCATTGGGGGCCATTTTAGAGTCTGCCTACCACTTAGTTTTTCCCAGTGTTTCCACTACTACCAGTGCTCTTCTGAATATCTTATTACCTAATTGTCTTATTACCTGCATTACAAATTATTTCCTTATGATACACTTATTGGCCAGAAGGGTAAGGACATCGTAAAGGCTGCTAATGCACACTGACTAATTGCTTTCCAGAAAGCTTCCCAATGCATCTCCATCATACTTGTAACGTTTTTTGCTTATTTGATAAGTTTCTCCTTTTGATTTGCTCATCATGTATGGGAACACCCATCCCAATGCATCTCCATCATACTTGTAACATTTTTTTTGCTTATTTGATAAGTTTCTCCTTTTGATTTGCATTTAAGGTTAAATCTTTTTTATTATCCATTTGTATTTTTATATTAATTTTATGATTTTTTTGCTCATTTTTCTATTGAAGATAGAGAGTGTTTCTTTTTTTTTTATTGTTTAAATTATTACATGTCTCCTTTTTTCCCAATTGACACCCCCACCACCACTCCCACCCCCGAGGGCAAGCCCCCACCACCTTACAGTGTGTTTTTTTTTATCAAAATATATGTACTTCACACATAAAGATATTAACAATGGGTGGGATTTTTTCTGTAATAGTTTTATTGAGATATCATTTATATACCATACTGTTCACCCATTTAAAGCATACAATTTAATGCTTTTCAGTATATTGACAGATTTGTGCAATCATCACCACAGTCAATTTTACAACATTTTCATCACCTCAAAAATAAACCCCATGTCCTATAGCTATCATCCCTACTCTCCCAACCCCTCCCCCAGCCCTAAGCAACCACTAGTTGACTTTCTGTCTCTATGGATTGGTCTATTCTGGACATTTAAAATAAATGAAATCACATATGCTGTGGCCTTTTGTGTCTGGCTTCTTACACTTAGGTGAAGTTTTCAAGGTTCATCCATGTTGTGGCATGTATCAGAACTTCATTCCTTTTTATGGATGAATAATGTTCCATTGTGTGAATATACCACATTTGTTTATTCATTCATCAGTTGCTGGACATTTGAGGTATTTCCACATTTGGGCTGTTATGAATAATACTGCTATGAACCTTCACATACGAGTTTTTGTGTGGACATATTTTTTAATTTCTCTTGGGTTCATACCTACGAGCGGAATTGTTGGGTCATATGATAACTGTGTTGAAATATTTGAGGAACTGTCACTGTTTTCCACAGCAGCTGTACTATTTTACATTCTCACTAGCAGTGTATGAGGGTTCTGATGTCTCCACATCCTCAACAACACTTGTCATCATCTGTCATTTTTCAAAATTGATTTTAGAGAGAGAGGAAGAGAGAAACATCCATCTGTTGCTCCACCCATCCATGCATCCATTGGCTGACTCTTGTTTGTGCCGGATCGGGGACCAAACCTGAAACTCGGGCTCATTGGGATGATGCTCTAACCAACTGAGCCACCCAGCTGAGCATCTGCCCCTTTTAGTATAGCCAAACTAATGGTGTGAATTAGTATCTCACTGTGGTTTTCATTTGGATTTCCCTTGTGATTAATGATGTTGGGCATCTTTTCATGTGCATCTTGGCCATCTACATATCTGCTTAGTGCAGTGATTTTCAACCCTTTCCACTTCATGGCACACATAAACTAATTACTAAAATTCTGTGGCACGCCAAAAAATATGTTTTTCGCCAATCTGACAAAAAATACTTATAATTTTGACTCATTCACACTGGACAGCTATTGTCATTTTTTTTTATTTGACAATCTAAGAGAAAAGAGGTCAGTGCCCCTGACTAAATGGTCAGTTATTGCATGTTTTGAAAATTCTTGTGGCACATCAGTTGCCTCTGTGGCAGGCACACTGATTGAAAACTGCTGGTTTAGAGAAATGTCTATTCAGAAACTGTGAATGTGTGGGATTTTTATAAGAGAGATTGGGCCCAGAATGAACCTACAACAGGGCAAGACTAAGAGGGGGTCCTAGGTTTGAGACTTGGCTTCCCCACCTACTAGCTAGGTGTTTTCTGGGTTTCTTAAACTCTGGGACTATTCTCAAGTTTTTAAAATGGGGATAACAACACCTACTTCATAAGGCCATAGTGTGGCTGACATGAGAAAACACCGTGTAGCATTTGGCAGAGTACCTGATACACAGTAACCATGCAATAAACGGGAGCCATTTTCACGATTTTTAAAAGGTAGTAACATGGTAAGAACTGTGTTTCAGGAAGATGAAAGTGGCTTGTTATATTAAATAGATTAAAAAGAGATTGGGCCCTCGCTGGTTCGACTCAGTGGATAGAGCGTGGGCCTGGGGACTGAAGGGTCCTGGGTTTGATTCTGCTCAAGGGCACATGCCCTGGTTGCTGGCTCAGTCCCCATAGGGTGTGTGCAGGAGGCAGCCGATCGATGATTCTCTCTCATCATTGATGTTTCTATCTCTCTCTCCCTCTCCCTTCCTCTCTGAAATCAATAAGAGAGAGAGAGAGAGAGAGAGAGAGAGAGAGAGAGAGAGACGCCTTGGCCAGTGTGCTCAGTGTTTGGAATGCGCTGAAGGGTCAGGAGTTGATTCATGGTCAAGGGCACACACCTGTGTTATGGGTTCAAGCCCTGACCTCAGTTGAGGCAGGTGTGGGAGGCAACTAGTCAATGTATCCCTCTCACATTGATGTTTCTCTCCCTCTCTGTCTCTCGCTCTCTTTTTCCCTCCCTCCCTTTCACTCTCCAAAAAAAAAGAAAAAAAAAAAAAAAAAGCCCTCACATTGATGTTTCTCTATCTGTCTCTCGCTCTCTCTTTCCCTCCCTCCCTTTCACTCTCTCTCCAAAAAAAAAAAAAAAAAAAAAAAAGGAAAAAAAGAAAAGGAAAAAAATATCCTCGGGTAAGGATTTAACAACAACAACAAAAAGAGAATATACATAGGAGCACCAATTCAGAGAAGAAACAACTATTGAAGCAAAAAGCAGACGAAATGAGAAAGGGATGCTTTCTGGCTTTCCTTCCTATTAAGGACGAGTTTGCCCTCCTGCCCTTTGCCTGAGCAGCCCTAGAAAGGAGAGTGATCTTGTGGCTTTTTCAAGTTCATCAAGGATATTTTAATCATTTTTGTATTTTAACTCATCTAATCCAGGGTGAAATGGTGATTAACATGTTTTAAATATTTTGATTAACACTTTATAATAACTTGCTAAAACGCTAAGTATGCTTATGAATTCCGTTTCTCTGGATAAAGATGATACAAAACTTTCGTAATTTCAAGGTCATGTACACTATCAATTAAAACACTTTCCCATTGCCCGCTCATGCACTCATTTCATTCATATCTATGGAGTGCCAGCTCTGTGCCAGGCACTGAGTACAGAGTGGTGAGCACAAGGTCTCTGCACTCGAAGAGTTTATATTCTAATAAGGTAAAATATCAAAAATCCATTCATTCAACAAATACTTATTGAGTACCTACGCTGTGCTTAGGATGCATTAGTAAACAAAACAAGCAAAAATCCTTGTCGTCATAGAGTTTACCTTCTAGTGAGAAGAGACAGACAGTAAACAAAACATAAAATATATAAGAAAAGTCTACTGTTTGTTAGAAGGTGATAAATGTTATTGAAAAAGAAAATAACGCAGTTAAGAGAGAGTGGGGGTAGGGAGCTGAAATTGCAATTTTTAGATAAGTGATCAGGGTTGCCTCATTAAGAAAAGGAAGGAGGTGAAGTGAACTGAATGGATATCGGAGGGAAGAATGGACAAGGCAGATGGAACAGCCAATGCAAAGGCACTGAGGCAGGAGTGTTCCTGCCAGAAATAAGAACAAGGAGTAGAGTGAGCAAAGGATAAAGCAGGAGGAGATGCAATTAGGTGGGGAGTGGAGAGGAGACAGATCATCGATCCCTTCGGCCTTTGTCCAGTGAAGAGGCCACCGTCATATCGGAAAGAAACAAGTAAGTACTGAGCATATTTTTTTCTAAGCGAAGGATGGCTGCATTGCAAGGACAAATCTCTGGACAAAGAAATCTGTGGTCTTACATAGCCTTTTGGAAGCATGGAGTTCGTTAATTAGCACTTTTAGCAACTGGACTGTTTAGAGAGGAAGTGAAGTTTAGCTAAGGCAGCAAGCAGGATTATTAGTGTGTGGCAGTTGCTGATTCGCTAACTTTCCAAAGCAAGCGGCTGTCACTGATTGGGAGTTTGTCATTGATTGATTAAAATATAACCTGGTGGTTACTTGTACTATGGCCAAAGAACAATTAGTTTTTTCCTTTGTTCAATGTGAAAGGACCACTCTGGCTGCTGTGTAGGCCAGGGCAGAAGCAGGGAGGAGGGGAGAGGAGATGTGGCTTTTTTTTTTTTAATTAAATCTTTATTGTTCAGATTATTACATTGGTTCCTCTTTTTTCCCACCATAACTCCCC
>NW_005355621.1:2995404-2997365 GCF_000412655.1 Myotis brandtii
TTCCGTCTTTTAGTTGTATTTTTGAAGTGGTTGTTCGAGGCAGCAAACTCCGGTGTTTACCTATGCCGCCATCTTGGGTGTCCAGGAGATGTGGCTTGAACTATGGTGGTAGTAAGGGGGGTAATATGAAGTGTTCCCACTTGGGATATATTTATGTCAACAACAACAACAAAAACACGCCATGATAATCCAATTAAGCCAATCCTATTGAAGTAACAGAATATTTGCCTTCACCCAGGATGAAATGGCTGGATGACATTACAGAGAGTAACTGGGAGGGGCTGCTTTAGAAGGAGGAGTCAAGAGAAAGCCTCTTTGAAGAGATGAGACCTCAAAGATGAAAAGAAGCTAGTTAAGACCTTACTGGCAAGAGGCTGGTGTGTGTGTGTGTGTGTGTGTGTGTGTGTGTGTGTGTGTGTCGAGAAGGTGGTGAGGTTAGGGGGCTGGGAGGAGGGAAGAAGAAGCCAGAACCCTCCAGGCCTTCCATGCGTAGAATGGATTGAGAAGAGAAGAATGGAGACAATACTATAAATACTATAATAGACACTGTCCTCCTGGGAATTCTATGAGGCCTCATTAAAGTCATAAAGTAAAATCCAACTGAGACGTCTTCATTATGCCAGAGATTATTTCATTGTTTGCTGAATTATGACTCAGAAATAATGGTATAAACTAAGGGGCAGCTGTGGTGCCCATACAACATGCAGTCACCCACCCTCTGTCTTTTGACTTTAATGCAAGGTCTGGATTAGCTATGTCTTTCTCAAGACTAAATTTGATCCACGTCTCTCTTTCACCAGCTGGTCACGAAAAATGGTTAAGGTTACTAGTATTGAGGGCTTCCTGAATATCGCTATAAAAAGACAGGTTGTCCAGGCAGGATGACCTGGGGGGTTCAACTGCAGAGAGGGTGTGGAGGAGGTCCCCAGTCTCCAGTGAATAGATACCAGGGGAAGGAGAGGGCTTTACTCACCTTTGTAGCCTCGGGGCTCCTAGCACAGTGCCTGGTAAACAGGAGGAGCTGAATCACCTTTTTGTTGAATCTGAACTAAGCATGTAGATTAGATCAGCAGTACTGAAATAATACATTAGCTCAGAGAAAACAGTCATCTGTGCGTCTTTTGGTTCATCACCCAGTGTGTGGATTAGTCATACTTCTCCTGATTCTACTACTTCTTTTTTATATTTCCTGCCTTTGAGCACATCCTTTCACTCCACTTTGTAAGTAATCATAGAGAAAGGGAGGTAGAAATGCAAGCCAATTTTAATATTTTCCTTTTTTTTTTTACCCAATAACAGTTTCAAAAAGTTTGATACATATTAAAATTCATATCATATAAAGATCTTGAGATCATGAGCCCCATTTTTTTTTTTTTTAGGACTTTCTATGTTAATTCTAAACCAGCCTAAGCAGTAGCTAGTATTACCCGCCACCATGGAGGTGAGGGAACCCTCACACAGAGGTAAAGCAGTTTGGCCAGGGTCACAAGCCCTTAGGAGCTGGAATTTAAATCAGGTTGTCTGACTCCACGGCAGCATGGCTCCGTACTGCTCCTGGAATAATTTGGAGGCTTTCACTTGTCTTTTGCTTCATTATTTGCTCCAGAAATGTTAAAATATGTGGAGAAACAGTAGGTGCTCTATAAATAAAACATGCCTGTATATTTCTAAATGATTAAAGCTGGAAAGTTTAATGTGGCACCATGCCACTTGTTTAGTGGAAGCGAAGGGAAGGCGATTCCCGGCTCCCCTTGCAGAAATCCTGCCACCCTCTTACAGTGAGTGGCTTCTGGCTCAGCGCCCATCCGTGATGGTCGCCGCCCCGGGAGGGGGAAGCCCGACCCAGACTGCAGGCGGGGAAAGACAGCAAGGGCGCTTGGCTGCACGGAGGACAGAACGGGCCAAGGATTCTTGCAGCCCAAATGTCATCTGGTTGGGAAAAGCCACTGTCAGTTGCAACT
>NW_005355621.1:2997588-2997996 GCF_000412655.1 Myotis brandtii
TGAAGGCTGGCTAGGCTGTATTTTTAGGTGAAATCCGAAGAAAAGCGAACACCGTAGCTCAGTGCCCGAGTCAGAGGGAACGCTGTGCATTTGGCAACGTGAACAAGGACACAAGGAAAACACGAGGTGCTGAAGGCGGTCCAGGAGGTAACTGCCGTTCAAATCCACCCGGCGGCTCCAGTGTCGCCCTGGCCCGCGGCTCCTGCCCTTGGTCTCCTCTTCAAAAGCGAGGCGCAGGCCGGCGGCACCCAGGCAGGTGTGACAGCTCCACGTGGGAGAGGGTGGGGGCTGAAAAGGGGGAGCCCGAGATCCCCCGCTTCGCAGGGGCCCGGGGAGTCACCGTGGGAAGAAAGCCTTACAGACCTCAGCAGCGCCCCAGATCCCGGCCCCTGGAAGCCGCGGGCTCGG
>NW_005355621.1:2998309-2998555 GCF_000412655.1 Myotis brandtii
GCGTGTCGGGCGGAGGGAAGCGGCCCGCGGCGGAGGGAGGGGAGGCCGAGTGCTGGAAGCGGAGCTCCGCGCTGGGACTGGTTCCTTCGCAGCCATTTTCTGTCCAACCAAACAGCCGATTGGAGACGGGAGCCAACCAGGGCTGCATTGGAGGTTTGTGTCTCGCTTCGGCCAATGATCGCTCCTAAACCGACTCCACTTTAGCTCGAATGAAATGTCCGTCTCCTCCCGGCGCCGTCCCCGCCG
>NW_005355621.1:2999032-3064604 GCF_000412655.1 Myotis brandtii
CGGCGGGGCTGACAGTCTGGGGGCTGGGGTGCAGGGTCCGCCCGCGCACCGTCGTGGGGAGGAAGCGAGGCCCCGGGAGGAAGGAATGGATCCGGTCGCCCCTCAGTCGGGTTTGCACGGGAAGGAGGCAGCCATCTGGCGGCTTGCGGTCCGGGGACTGGCCCCGAAGGTGGGACTCAGGTGGAACCTCGCGGGGGAGGCGAGAGGCGGTGTCGGGCCCTCGGAGCACTGGTCTCCGAGAACAAAGCATACAGAACACCCACCAGTCGCAGTCTCCCCCAAAGTCCTCTAGCGGGGTGACTTAGCTCAGGTAGGGCGCGACCTTTCAAAACAAAACAAACACAGCGCATCCCGCTCACCTTGGACTTCACCGTCCGTGGGCCGCGCGCGAGTCGCCGGTCACCGGGTGGCTCGGGCTCGTATGCAAACGAGTCGGCAGCGGGAAGGGAGGGGGTGAGCCCGTCGGTGTGAGTGGCATTTGCAAGTAGGGGCTCTATTTGCAAAGTATTGGAAGTTTAACCAGAATCCCCTCAAAGACAGTTCAGTTATCCCTGTTCTTGGAGTTCAATTTAAGGACTTTTATTGATGCAAAACTCCGGTTGTTGATGCCGAAGAAGGGAAGGCGGAGGAGGGGTCTGCCGCTTTTCTTGGATATCATTTGCATTTCTTCAAACATTAAGCAGATGTACTCATTCCCTTGAGCTTTCACATATATCATAACCTGCCTTTAAAATATATATGCCATATGGGGTGAGAACGTTTTTCTTTAATTTACTGAATCTAAATACTCAACTATTTGGGTGAGTGTGGTGTGAGGGGTAGACCCATCCCCACCCCCACCCCCAAGCAAATACACAAATTATATATATAATCTTATATTTTAAGTGTTGTGAGGATTTCCCCCTTCCCCCCAAAGATACCCTTAAAAAAAAATAACACTTCTAGTTACAGGAAATAATTTTTTGGGCAATGTTGCGGTTAAAAAGAGGACAATATTTGAAAAGAAATTAAAAATTGCTTTTACGATTATAGCAGACAATGTCAGCCTGTCTTTGCTGCCTCTACCCTTGTAATGGCTTTTTGAAAAGTCAATTTCAGTGGCTACAATCTTTTCCTGCTGTTTACTAGATTTCATGCTGGAATGCCTATTATTTTTCTTCCCTTAAAATTAACACTGAAAGGATGTTTTTGTTTTGACACTTCTCCTCTAATTGTTTCACTTGAAAAAAGGAAAAGAACAAATGAGAAATGGAGATTGTAGCATTAGTAATTGATACCAATTTATTCAGCTATTTACAGTGAGAATGAAGAGCTATTCAGATGCAATTTTAGTCCAGATTGGTGGTGCTTTAAAATTATAAATAGAGGTCTTAATTGATTGTGTTGTTCTGTGTATGTTCTCTGGACAGCATGTATCTTTCCAGTATAATTTGAGATATTTAATTTTAAAGCATTATATTCTGAGATAAAATTTTCTCCCCTTTTGGGCCCCTGAATCTCATTCTAAAACATTAAGAAAACCATCTCCAAATTAAGTCGATATTGTGTCTTGGCTGTTAATATTTTAAGTAGTTTAGATATGTAATTTTTTGTCTCTTGCATATTATATAATTTGGTGTGTTGTGATGAATATGGTGAGCATGACTAAACTCAGAGTTATGTTGGAAAAGCAATCCCCCCTGCAATAGAATCAACTTTTAAAATTTGAGTTCTCCAAAATAAATCTTCCAATTTAACAAACATTTATTGGGTGCCTGCTTTTTGCACGGTTTTACACCATGCACTCCATTGAATAAGAATTGTAGGTAAAATTATACCTGCCTTTTAAAATTTTACAAACAAGAAAGCCTGTAGGCTATACATTTTTCCCACTGATACATGTTTATATTCCAGGTGGAAATTGGGCAAGTATTAGACACCGGTTTGGAAGGGTGTTCTTGAACACCCCTGACAACACCGTTCTGACAGTATTTCATGACAGTAAGTATGTTTTACCATTTTGGTTGTTAATTAGATTTGCACAGTAATTAGCTGGAAATTACAACTGATTTTATATTGGAGATTCCTTATAGGATGAATGCCTTTCAAGTCTAGACAGACAGTACCGCTATTCATTCCCAAAGCTTCCTTCTTTGTAGTGACTTGGTCTATAGTGTTTGCTGTGGGCCCCAGAGGGCTGTCAGCTACAGGATACAAAGCTTGTCCCAGCTCTTAAGAGGCTGTCTGTTTATCTGGTAGGGCTTTAGTCGAATTGAGTACTTCAAGGACAGTTATGTGTGGAATGGAAAATGCTGGCTCTAAATAAGGACGGTACAAATGAAAAGACGAGAGGTGGGTAGGCCTGGGTAGTGGGAGTGTCATGGAGGGGAGCTTGTAGGCCTCCAAATGAGCCTTGAAGGTTGAATGGGATTTGGCTAGGTGGGGGGTATTGCCAAATGCAGAAGCCTGAAGGCGAGTAACTTACGTTTAGGGAATGGAGAGTACATTTGCATGGTCCAAGGGGGGATTTCACAGGATAATTGAGTGTCGAGATTCCCCTTGGCCTGCCTGGATACTTAGTCCTGGATCTGCTACTATATCTGTGACATCAGGCCTTGAGCAGTGATTGCCTCACTGCTAAATTAAAAGAGCTGCATCTGGTGATCCTTAGAAAGGCACGTTCTAGCACTAAGATTTCTTTTTTATCAGATTATAAGAATTGAAAACAAGATTAGTTAGGTTAAGTGAGGGACCCACTCTTCATGCCTGGAAAGATGATGAGAACTGCATTTGAAGGGACAGTAGTCATAGAAGGTTTCATTTGTCCAGTTCTTCCTACATATGGTGCTCTTTGCTAAGTGCTAAAAGGCACAATAACTTCACCTCTCATAGCAGCCCCATTTAAATGGGGAAGCGGAAGCACAAAGAGAATGGTACGGAAAGACATACAGCTACGAAGGGGGGAGCTCAGCTTCAAACCCATGTGGTCTGTTCTAAGAGCCACTGTTCCATCATGCCTCCTGGTAAGATGAATCCGAAACCAGGTGCATTTCTTAGCCAGCTGACCATTAACGTCACATATTTTAGAGAACACTATTTTCAACTAAATAATTAGAATTGTTACTAAAGGAATTCATTGGGATTTAACTACTCTTTTCCTAGGATCAAGTTCCCTTGATCCTAATGATTCATCGTTTTACCCGTTCTCTTGTCATTTTCCTACCTGCTCTTCCCTCTGTTCCCTGTCCTTCACCAGTAAGTGTCACAAGTGGGCATCCTGGTACCACTTATACATTCTTGGTCACCAACTTCAGTCAGGCTCTTCCTTCCCGTTCTCTGCAGCAGTGGCATCGTCTGCCCAGCTGCACGAATCCCAGCATTATCCTTGGTTCTTCCTCCAGCTCTGGTTCAGTCAGATCTGCTGCTTTTACCTACTGCTAACATCTCTTCAGCCTCTGCTCTCTCCAGTCTCCAGATACTGGAGCGACCATCATCTTGCCTGCGTTCCTGCCCTGATTGCAGCACTGTGGTCCTTGCTGGTCTGCCCCTGTCCTTGCCCCCCTCAGTTCATTGTTACACTGGACTGTAGCCCGAGTGGTCTTTTAAAAAAGAAATCTGATTTGCCCCCTTTGCTCTTGTCCACTGCACTGCTTGATCTAGCCCCCACTTAGCTTGCTCTAATCCACCAGGACTATATTTCCCTCTTTCCTTTGTTTGGAACATTCTTTTCCCATCTTTCCCTGCCTAACTGATTTCTGTTCATCTTTCAGTCTCAGTTTAAATGTGATTTCCTAACACAGCCTTCCTTGACTCTCGGACTATGAGGTCCCTTTCGGGAAAACTCCCCAAACATACAACAAAACATCTTTGTTTTCCTTAGCACTAACAGTTAATCATTTGTAATTATTTAATAGCTCCTATTGTACCATGCTGTCTTTACATGGCAAGTTCTATTCTCATCCTACTTGCTCAAGGTCTCATGACCAGCAAGTAGTAGGAAATTCAAACCAGGTGATCCAATTCCAGCACATTCCTTGGAAGTACTGATAGGCTATGCTTACCACCCCTTCCCCATGCCCCCAGTTTGCGTAACATTTGTCTTCTCTGCTAGATGAGGACAGAGACTTGTCTGTGCTGGTGACTGCTTTCCCATATTGCAGGAACCTCATAAGTACTAAGTGTTTACTTGGTAAATGTTTGTTGACTGGCTTGCTTACAATTGATAATCTATTTTTAGAAATATTTATAGGATATTTTAGACCTAGAAAGAAATCTTTGGGATGTAGCAAGTTCCATCTCTCCCAATATGTAGATAGCATATTGTAAGCATTAAAGAAGAGGCTAATTTGTTGATGTGCACATTCATTTGTTGAATGAAAGGTATAAGTGCTTTGGGGATTCAGAGAAGGGAACACTTAAGTTTTGGCTTGCAGAATGGAGTAAACCCAAAAGATTTCAGGAGGATGGGGGAACACTGGGTTTAAAGTATGGGAGGAAGACAGAAGGTATGGTGAAAGGACAGGAAAGCTAAAACTTACGGAACCAGAGATATAGACAGCTAAGCCCATGATGGCTGGGTGGCTTATCTTCAAAGAAGGGGAGGTGATAGCTAATGTCTCCTGAGTACTCAGTGCCAAACACTGTCCTTAGCAGGTTTCTGTTCTTTGTTTAATTCTGACAACTCCAAAATACTGTCAGTACATTTTTTAGAAGCTGAGGTTTAGAGGCTAATCCAAATGATGATCTTGCTGCTAATTCCAGTGCATGACAAGATATTGCGATTTTTAAAAAAAATATATTTTATTGATTTTTTACAGAGAGGAAGGGAGAGAGATAGAGAGTTAGAAACATCGATGAGAGAGAAACATCGATCAGCTGCCTCCTGCACATCTCCTACTAGGGATGTGCCCGCAACCAAGGTACATGCCCTTGACCGGAATCGAACCTGGGACCTTTCAGTCTGTAGGCCGACGCTCTATCCACTGAGCCAAACCGGTTTCGGCGATATTGCGATTTTTAACTTTTTGCCTTTACTTTTTATGTTATATTTATAAATTAATCTCTCAGATCCTAGTTATTTGAACAGTGTCCTGCAGATCAACTAATTTAAAAAGACTCATGGTATCCTGTGGATATTCATTTTGGAAAGAATTTTTTACTGTGGTTATTTTCTCCCCTATTAAAAAGAGTTGTTTTCAGTTGTTTGTTCTGAAACAACCACTGGTCCTGTCTCCTGCACCGTGATCTCCCCTAGGGCATTGTAAAAACTAGTCAATTCACAGCTATTCTAATTGAGCTTTTTTACGGCTAGTAAAACCTATCATCATGTCTATCTATTAAAGACTACTCCCCTAGTATCTTGTTTGTATTGTAGGATCAATACAGTATTTTATATTTGGGTAATGTTTCCCATGCATTTATATTAACTGCAGTATCTGTGTCCTTGTCTAACACTTCTTTCCATCTCTGTTGGACTTTACAAAGTCTTCAGTAATAAGGCATTTATTTGATACATCTGTTGACTGCGGTATCTAACGTAATTGGAAATACAGATATATTTCGTAATTTACATAGTTTTTTTAGGGGGTAGAGAACAGAATTCACATACCTTTAATAATTTGTGAAAGTACAGGGTACCTATTTACTCATACTTTAAAAAAAAAATTTGACTGATTGATTGATTTTAGAGAGACAGCAATTTGTTGTTCCACTTATTTATGCATTCATTGGTTGTTTCTTGTATGGGCCCTGACCACAACCTTGGCCTATCAGGACAGTACTCTAACTGAGCTACCCAGCCAGGGCCTCTAAGAAGTGATATACAGTCAGTGAGTTATGACTCTGCCTCTCCTACTGATCTCTGAAAACAAGAATCCCTATTGGTTAAATGTATTTCTATATAAAATGGAAATAAATCACCTTCCCTATCTCAAATAGCTGGGTTCTGGGCTTGATGAATATTTAGGATCAAGTGTCTCTTGATTTGGCCTGAAAGCATGTATATATTCCACTTAAATTTTGCTATACTGTTTATTCAGATAATGCATTAAAAATTTTCTACCCACAACTAGCCAGTCCCTTGTTTTTTGTTTTTGTTGTTGTTTTTTCTCTCTCTTTTTAAGTATTATCTGCAAAGCCGAAAGACTTCCAGGGTTTGTCATGTTGGTGAAATAAAGTGTAGTAGTTTAAAATGAACGGTTCTGTTTTTTTCCAGATTTTTCCCTCTTAAAATTCTTTTAGCTCTGACCAAAATTAATTAAGCAGGCATCTTTTCAAATAGCCATTTTAACTCTCACTCTCGTCTGTGGTTATAATTTTCCTACCCTTATATGCAGAACTCCAGTCTCCTTGACCCCTCCTTTTCTTTTTTCTTTAAAGAATCAAAAGTGTGAGGGTAGGGGAAAGAGAAAATGAACCTTTGGCTAGAATTAGAGGCTGATGGGCTCATTCAAAATGTGGGTGCATGCTTGGTTACATGGGTACAGATTGTGCAAGGAATTCATATACTTCTTGTCCCAGACAACAGTTTGAATCAAGACATTGTCTATTGTGGAACTTCCGTGAGACCACAAAGGAAGTTTGCAGAGGAACCAGAGGTTTTCCTAGGAATATTAGGCTTCAGCAGGCGAGCCGAACGTGCCGCACACAGGTGGCTTTTAGGAGACTACTTATTTTGGTTTTGCTTGTTAATCCAGGGGTAAGTTAGGCTATAAATCAGAGTTGTCTATACTATATGTCAGGGTTATGCAGTTGAAAATAAAGAGATGTGTATTTTAGATTCATTTCCTTATTTTGTTTCCCTGTTGGTCTTATGTTTTCACTTATGGAGGATGGTAGGGAACTCTTGGATAGTTGGCAAATTATCAAAAGGTTTCCAAATCAAGAAATAGAAATGTTTTCTTTTAGTAAGCTTAAGCTATGAAAAATGTAGTTGACCTGTCCTATGATATTTCATGAGCACTGACTCTGTTATGTTTTTTACACAAGTTTTACTGAAGAAGATTGAAACACTTTTTCTTCCTAGATGGATGGTGACAGTTCTACAACAGATGCTTCTCAATTAGGAATTTCTGCAGACTATATTGGAGGAAGTCACTTTGTTATACAGCCTCCTGATGGTAAGAGCCACAGTCAGAACAGCTTCACAAGTAGAAGCAAATTAGGAAGTGGAAATTTTATTAATATGATGCTATAGGCTACTTTTGTCTTTATAGTTAAATTAGCAATCTTGCATCACCATTCAGTGAAAGTGTATAAAGGTGTACTGTGCTACTTTAATTAGCAATAGTCTTCAAAGAGTGATGAGTTATAAAAAAGAATTCTGTAAGAGTATGCCTTTTAAAGTTTCTTTAAAAATTTGTTACTGATTTCCTATTTGAGAATGAAACATAAAAAATTCTTACTCAGTTGGAACAGTAAAAAGTTCTTTAGAGGGTGAGTTGCTAGCTATTATTTTTAGTACTTATAAACAGATTTATTTTTGTTTTTCCTTCAATATTAAGTTTGAGTTCTGTAGGTATTAAAATTGGCCTATCAGAAATAATTTGGTTTTGTGGCATTCTGATTTGTAAGATTAAAAGCATTAAGATACATTTTTGTAGAAGACAATTAGAGGAGGCAATTAGTTACTTCATCCTAAAACATACTTAAACAAGTTAATTTTGACAACATCCTTTTAAACACATGAAAATGTATACTGAATCAGCTTAAGTGACTTTCCTATTTAATTCATATAAAGAGTGGGAAGTTTCCTTACAAGATAATGCATTTAATCATCAAAGGGTATTATTGGTACTGGGAAAGCATCAGTTATATCTAAATCTACGTAATTTGAAAATTCACTTTTTGTAATAACTGGATCACTGCTATAGCTTTGTTCAAAACTATAACTACATTAGTAATAAACCAATTAGATCAGTAATATTCAAGTCCAATTTTCCCTTTCTAGGTAAATTTGGCTTTGGGTAGACATATAAGCTCTTAATCTAGCAATAGTCAAGGAGCCATCATCATAGGTCAGGGTCTGTAAGTTTTATAGCTCAGTCATGGGAAACATTTATGAGCACTTGTTTTGTTATAGGTGCTACCAAGTGCTAGGAAAGAGACAAAGCTGACCCCTGGTCTCAAGTAGAAAAAAATCTAATAGAAGGAATCCTATATAATAAAAGGCTAATATGCAAATTGACCGAACGGTGGAGTGACCGGTCACTATGATGTGCACTGACCACCAGGGGGCAAACGCTCAGTGCAGGAGCTGCCCCCTGGTGGTCAGTGCACTCCCACAGCGGGATCGCCACTCAGCCAGAAGCCAGGCTCACGGCTGGCGAGCAGACTGGTGGTGTCAGGAGCCTCTACCGCCTCCACAGCTGCGCTAAGGATGTCCGACTGCGGCAGTCAGAAGACGGCAGTCAGAAGCCATCAGTCGGACATCCCCCAAGGGCTCCTGGACTGCGAGAGGGCCAATTTCTTGCACCGGGCGTCTAGTCAGAAATAAAAAGAATCATACAGTGTGTCAGAAAGATGCAGAGAGGCACTTGTGATGTTTCGTGAAAGCAGAGCTCACTTCTGAAGTGCTGTGCGAGGTTGTTATTGAGCTCTTGGAGAATGAGTAGGTAGGATTTGAGTAGGAGAGTTGAGGACCAAAGTGTTCTAGACAGTAGGTTTGAAATTAAGGAGTGGGATTCGTTCTGGCCCTGAGAAAGTGGTGAAAAAAACTACTATATCCCAATCCCTAAAAAGGGTTAGGAAATGAGCCAGAATGGCTCTCATCCTAGATTGCTATAGACAGTCTTCTCTCTACCTTGAAGTAAAAATTATGAGAAGCCTTAAACTAAATTACTTTTATTTCTTTAGATAATGAGGACAGCATGAATGATCATGAAGACACAAATGGTTCAAAAGAAAGTTTCAGAGAACAAGATATATATCTTCCAATTGCAAATGTGGCAAGGATAATGAAAAATGCCATACCTCAGACGGGAAAGGTAATGTGGAGGAGAAGCTTAACTAGGAGATTTTGGGGATGGGGTGGGGTGGGATGTAAAACTACGTGAACATAGTTCATGACTACAGTTAGTTACTGATTTCAGTCCTTCAGCAAATCAAGTATTTCTTTCAATTCTAATACTTAGTTACTGAACAATATTCCATTTTAAGTTCTATCATGTCCCCCAAATGTGCTCCTTCTCCCACCTATTATAAGCAGATGAAATATAAGAAACTTAAAAAAAATAGGTGTATTGTCAGAGCTATCAGGTTTGGGCATATGAGGTAACTTCCATAATGTTGCAGCAAAATTGGGTCATATTGGACTGATACATGTATTACAAGGATTTTTTAAAAACCCTTTTATACCCTAGCTGGTTTGGCTCAATGGAGCATCAGCCTGCGGACTGAAGGGTCTCAGGTTCAATTCCAGCCAAGGGCACATGCCTGGGTTGTGGACTCGATCCCCAGTAGGGGGTGTGCAGGAGACAGCCAATCAATGATTCTCTCTCATCATTGATGTTTCTATCTCTCTCTCCCTCTCCTTTCCTCTCTAAAATCAATAAAATATATTTTTTAAAAAATCCTTTTATTTGGAAACAACTATTTTGTTTTTTATGTTTTTGTCATTTTACCTGAGAGAACATTTTTTAAAATTGATTTTTAGAGCAGCAGTCGCCAGTGTTTCGGACCTCATGGACCACCAGTAGTCTGCGGACTACTGGTTGGCGACCGCTGTTTTAGAGAGAGAGAGGGAGAGACAGAGAAACATTGATGTGAGAGAGAACCTCTCGTGGTTGACTCCTATACTTGCCCCGATAGGGATTGAACCCACAACCTTTTGGTGTACAGGACGATACTCCAACCAACTGAACCACCTGGCCAGTGTGAAACAACTTTTTTATAAAATTATAGATCTTAACATACATTTAAATTCAACTGGTAATTTTTTAAGTAGTTTTGTTAGAACAATTTAAAAAATTCGTCACTGTACTCACCACTTGGTCTCAAATAAAATTCACACTTTTTATGTTTTATATTGCATAATAAACTTCTATCATTTTATTATAGCTTATAAAGTATACGTGAAAGTAATAAAGCTTTTAAATAAATAAATATATTATTAAAATATATCACTCAGCGTAGAAGTTCCAGTTTGAGAGGTCCTCTTTATGTTTGTTTGTTTTTTAAAATATTTTTTTTTATTGATTTCAGAGAGGAAGGGAGAGGGAGATAGAAACACCAATGATGAGGGAAAACCATTGATCGGCTGCTTCTATACATCCCCTACTGGGGATCGAGCCTGCAACCTGGGCATGTGCCCTGACTGGGAATTGAACCATGGGCTCCAAGGCTCAACTACTGACTCACACCTGCTGGGTCTCTTTATATTTTAAGGGGAAAAAAGCACAACTGCTGATGATTGCTGAGGCTAGGCCTGCACTGTTGTCCAGTACCCACAGCTACAAGTGGTTATCGAGCACTTGAAATGTTATTGAGCTAATTGAGATGCACTTGAAATGTAAAGCATAGACCAGATTTTAGAAGTTTGTATGAAAAAAAGAATGAAAATACCTCAATTTTTAAATTGATCCTGTGTTTAAATAATATTTTAGGTTTATTGGGTTAAATAAAACATGTAAAATTAACTTACCTGTTTCTTTTAACGTGGCTACTAGCTATCTAAAGTTATATATACAGCTCACATTATATTATCTTGCTTGACTGCATTTATGAAATTTGTTTACTTTTCTCCAGGATGCTGTTTAGGTATGGAGATGAAAGACAGTATGTTTTAGCAAGGATTTTGAGTGTCATTCCTATTAGAGTGGCTTTGGAATTGCATAATTGAGTCCATTAGAGTCTTATTTTCAAACCCCAGGCCCTTAGGAGAACGGTTTTTATGAGGTGGTGGGTGTGTGCTTCTTTAGGTAGGCTTTTTTGTTGTTGTTAATCCTTACCAGAGGATATTTTTGCCATTGATATATTTTTTTTAAGAGAGAGTGGAAGGGAGAGAGAGAGAGAGAGAAACATCGAAGTGAGAGAGACATATGGATTGCTTGCCGCCTGCATGTGCCCCAACCTGGGCCGGGGATCGAGCCTGCAACTGAGGTACATGCCCTTGACTGGAATCGAGCCCACCCTTCAGTCGGGCCAGCGCTCTAACCACTGTGCAACCAGCAAGGGCTGGGTAGGCTTTTTAATAAACTCAAAACCTATACCTGACACTTTGCATTTTCAGTAGAAAAAATGTCACCAGGTGTCATTCTTTCACTCCCTTGTAAGTCTTATGTGACTTCAGTGTTTGTTTTTCAAAATTTTGGTGCCCTTATTCTGGGAAATGGTAGAGCACAGAACTGGTACCGAAGTCTGTAGCCCACAGTATACTGTCTACACACAACCTGGTTTTCTGGGGACACTCATTAGTAAGGGTTTTTATCTTGGGATGGAAGGGACGTCCAGTGGTTGCTTTTATAACTAAACTAGAGCCCGATGCAAGAGTAGGCCTCCCTTCCCCCAGCTGCCGATACCAGCTTCCCGCTGGCACCCAGGACCTGGGCTTCCCTTGCAGCCCCAACTTCATCCCGAAGGTTGTCCGGTCTAATTAGCATATTATGCTTTTATTATTATAGATTATATCTGTTTTCTGTGAATAGTTGTCAAGGCTTCTCTGACTTGTATTTGAGTTTTTAATTTTCACTCTGAGGGTGGAATTTTAATAGTACAAATTGTGTTTATGTTATTAGCATATATTTCAAAGATTAAAGGTTTAGTCATAAACTGAAGTTTGTATTATTCTGAATAGCTTTCACTTTTGCACATTGTTAGGAAGGTGATGATTATATTCCCTGCAAATTTACCTTTCATTTTTCTCTTCAGATTGCGAAAGATGCCAAAGAATGTGTTCAGGAATGTGTGAGTGAGTTCATCAGCTTTATAACATCGGAGGCCAGCGAAAGATGCCATCAAGAGAAACGGAAGACAATCAATGGCGAAGATATCCTCTTTGCCATGTCTACCTTAGGCTTTGACAGTTATGTAGAACCTCTAAAATTATACCTTCAGAAATTCAGAGAGGTGAGTAAAATGTCTTCCATTATGCTTCTAAGAAAATAAGATACACTATTCACTAACTTGTAAAATGTATTGCTTAAAAATTCATTTTATAGCAAACTACATAACATTTGTTAGATGTGTGTCATCACTTACGTTACTGTACGTAAGTAGTAAGTCCTTTCTTTTTCCTTTGGTTATTACTAATGACAGCATAGTTACGTAATGATTAAGAACGTGGACTCTGGAGGGTGAATCCCAGCTCCACCACATGTGAACTCTGTGACCCTGGGCAGCTTATTTAAGTACGTTAGGCCTTGGTTTCCTAATCTGTAAGGTGAGGTAATAATAGTCCCTGCCTCCCAGCATATTGAGAGGATCAGGTGGAACAGCCTATGGACTGCATTTAGCTGAGTGCTCAATAATGTCAGTGTGTGCGGGTATTGTTAAGAGGTAGTCGTTGCCTATGAATTTTGTGAAAATGAGTTAAAATCGGCGTATTTATTTCTGCACTGCAAGTTGGGTATATGATTCACTTTGCTTTCAAAATATTTTCTTAGTATCTTTAGTGTTAGGATACCATTAAATTCGTGATACCTTTATGGAATGATTAAAGTAGGAAGAAATATGTAAATTCTTCACAGTATTTTTCCAAGTCTTTAGCATCGTGGGACCTTAGAATGGAAGATAACTTAGAGGTCTTTGGTCCAAACTGTAATTTTGATTTAGAAATTTTAAGCTCCATCTATCTGAGCAAAATCAAGGCCCAGAAAGGCAAATAAACCCTCCTTCTTATCTTAGTTCATGTAATAAAGGTGTTTGTTGTTCTTAAAAAAAAAAATTAAACTTTAAATTTGCTGTTACAGTACTGCCCAGTTGGCTGAAAGTGTATATGTAATTGATAACTTGGGTCATTTGTAGTAGATTCATAAGCTGAATATTTATTTATACTATTTTACAGACTATTTCATCTGTAAGTAGAGTTCTATTTTCCTTTTGATGTAGTGTGGAATTAGAATAATTTATTTAATTTTACCCATAAATAATTTAGATTTTCTAGGTCATTATTAAGACTATCTTTTGATGATTACTACTTGTATAAAAAGTTTTAGCATTTGAAGACCTCTTCATATGTAATTAACCAGAAGTGTTAATAAATACTCTGTGTAGTGTTTGTAAAAAGATAAGCTCCTAACTTTAGGAATTAATCAAGCATTCTTGTTTAGAAAACTGTTTCTTTTGAATAGCAGTGATTACTTTTTTGGTTCTCCTCCCCCAGGCAATGAAAGGGGAGAAAGGAATTGGTGGAGCAGTCACAACTGCAGATGGACTAAGTGAAGAACTAACAGAGGAGGCATTTAGTAAGCAGTGTTGTGATACGTTTATACAACTAAATTTAATGTAATTTAATGTCAGTGGTGGTACTTTAGGACTATCAGCACTGAGTGTTTTGACATAGCATTGTCTTGAATAGTCCTTCTTAGTTGATGCCCGTATATTTGAAGTCAGTGAGGGATAAGTATAAAATTTAAATTTTGCAGACATTATAATCTTTCACCAATAGTTCAACTGATTGCCATAGCCCTTATTTTTTCGTTTAAGATTCACGTGAGATAGGAATGCTGAGAACTGTAGTTTGCAATATAAAAATCTTGTGATTTAAATAAATTAGAACTGATTTATTTTTTTAATTATATTGTTATATGGTGAAATAAAAGGTCTATGGTGATTATATTTCTCATATAAACTTTATGTGTAAATATTTTATATTTCTCATATAAACTTACATGATTTCTTATATATAAAATATATGCTGCTTAGGTATGTGAGTGTTGCTTCCAGCCAACCCTCATGGTGTAGGTCTACTCCTGACTCAGAAACTCATTTCTGCAGGTTTGTACACATGGGTAGTTAGCTAAAGTACAGTTCAGAGAAATGAAGATTCAGAAAATCAAAAATGCTTTGGGAGCTTTTTAAAAATGGAATATTTGGGGGTTATGCTTTGGCCCAAGATTACATTGATAAGCAGCAGAATTATAATGAGACGTTAATGGCACAATTTTACAGTGCAGACCAAGAAAGTAGATGCAATTCTTTTCTCACTTTAACTTTTTTTTGTCTTTTAGCTAACCAGTTACCAGCTGGCTTAATAACTGCAGATGGTCAACAACAAAATGTTATGGTTTACACAACATCATATCAACAGGTAGAGTACCTTCTTTGTAGTTTAAATTATTTTAAGAATTTATTATATCCATTGATTTTGATCACAGGTAGTTAATTTCAACACATTATTATTATTAACCTGATTTTTAAAAAGGTTCAATATTATTTTCTCAGAATATATAATTGTTTGGTACTCTCGTAATGTTATACACACACACACACACACACACACACACACACACACACACACTCACACTCACGAGGCCCGGTGCACGAATTTGTGCAAGGGTGGGGTCCCTCGTCCTGGCTGGTGATCAGGGCCATCTCGCCCAGTCCAGGGGGAGGGACTGTGGGAGGTTGGCTGTGGGAGTGCACTGACCACCAGGGGGCAGCTCCTGCATTGAGTGTCTGCCCCCTGGTGATCAGTGCACATCATAGCAACCTGTCATTTGCTCGACTGGTCTTAACGGTCGCTTCGGCTTTTATATGTGTGTGTAATGTTATACACACACACACACACACGGTCATATTTGCATAGAAGATTTCTAGAAATATAAACAAGAAATTAATAAAGTAGTTTCCTTGGGTAGAGAGAGAGATTTGGGGTGAGAAGTAGACTTATTTTTCATCTTCTATTGTTGTTTTTCTTAATTGTCTATTTTTATTCATTGAATGTTTATAATATGCATGTTATTTTTAAACTAATTTTTCATTCTTGCCAACTTAAATTTTCTAATCTTAGATTTCTGGTGTTCAACAAATTCAGTTTTCATGATCTGAAGAAATGATGGAGTGGAGTAGGAGAAGCAAGTCTGTACGATTCCGAAGCAGAGACATTAGAAGGAAAGGACTGGGAAAAGCTGTCTCTCTGTATATCAAATAGCTGTAATGTAGCTTCCTGATGCTTGACTAATTGAGGTGTTAATTCTGACTTGAGGATCTTTTTCATGAATGATTTTAAAGAAAAATTTGGATTTTAAAGGTATTAAAATATTTTTGTTTTGTACAAGAGTTTGTTGCTCTGTATGACTCCTGTATGCATTGTATATTGCAATTTATTACTGTCAGAGATTTGTAGACAGTTTCTTATTTTCATATTGAATCATGTTACTTTTGTAATTCAAGTAAGCAGCTGGGTTAATTCATGATGTTTGCCCTTTTAATAAAATACAAGGGTAGAGTTCATTTTGAATGCAAGTTGCCTTTATTATAAGTTTGAGTTTGTCTTGGTTATATACTATCTTGCATGATAACCTAGCTAGATTTTTAACATTTGCCATATTTATTAAAATTAATTTTTTGTAAAACATTCATAGCGTAAGCAGCACCATTTTTAAAAAATGTAACTGAAAAATTAAGTGTGAACGCAGAAGCATATATTGTCTGCCCAATTAAATTTGGTGCCCATTAACAGTGTTTACACTGTTCATTGTGCCTGTTAAGATAATTTTCGTTTATTGGAGCTTTGTTAAGACTACATTTATTTATTATAAGTGTTGGAATTCATTTAAGTTTAATGTAGTCCTAGTGCTCTTGAAATGGTGCCCCTTTCATTTTGTATCAGATTTTTCCAAAACATACCTTACTATCCTCTTCCAGAAGAGGGACTTTATAGTCTGATGGTAAATGTCCTCATTTTACCTTTTTAATTGAAATGTCAAGTTTCCGGTTATACTATGGGAACCAGGAAGCATCAGACCTCAGTCTGTATACTGACATTTTTTTGCATGGGTGAGTGAATGACATGAAGAATTGAGTGAGTGCTATGAATGGGGTGAAAGAGAAGCCGCCAACTTCTAGTGTGCTGTCTTGATCTTTGCAATAAACTAAACTTATATAATGTAACTTTGCATAATTTAGTAGCATGTATTTGGGTCGTTCCATTTTTGAAATAAGGATTTGTATTTTTTCATCTTTTAGGTGATAATTAACTTGAGTGTGGTTTTAAAAAAAATCAATAATTGCTATTGTATATTTTGCCTAAAAGGGCGAGTGTTTGAGAGAATGTGATCTTGGAAGGATGCTCATATTTATAAGGTATAAGCAGTTTCCCACATATAGGCCGAACAGAAGCATTTACTTTGCTGGAGGCGCCTTTGGGGGCATATCTGGACTAATCTGAGGTTAATAACTTCCCCTCCCCTTTAAAAAATAGTCATCACAGAGAACAAATAAGCAAAAAGGGGAGGAGTGGTGAAACAACCATCATTCTACTACTATGTTGAAATGACCAGTGTTAATATTTTGGTAAATATCATTTGTCCTTTTACTTTGCTAAATATGTATATTTTTATAAAAATAGGTTCGTTCTTGCTTGCATACTGTTTCATAATCTGCTTTTTTTCACGGAATATATTGCAAACATATTTTCCAGGTCATTAGTCTCCTAATTTTATTCCTCTATTCTATCGTGTGGCTGAAGCATAATTTATTTAATCCTCTATAGGACATTTTGACTGTATACATCTTTTCCCAGGTATAAACAATACTTCACTGAATCTTGTGTACATCCATGACTGTTTTCTTAAAATAATTTCTTAGAAGTAGAATTGCGGGGTTAACAGATAGGCAAAATTTTTAGGCTTTTGATACTTACATATAAGTGTATTTTTGAAATATCTTCTATTTGATCCAGGTAGTATGTCACTATATAATTGATAAAAAGCATTTGGTCTTTGGTAGTTTAAAGATTGTGTTATGAAAAAAAAAAAAGATTGTGTTATGTTGAAGCATCAAGATAAAGAAAAATTAGACAACTTTAAAATTTTAATATATACCAAAACAAATTTCTAATAGTCCTGACTAAAAGCTTTAAAGTAGGTAAAACCAGGTCACTTTGGGTTATGTGACTTTCATACTCTGAGAGAATCTTAGCATTCTGCATGTGCCAGGTACATAATCTCCTTTTACACACATAAGAGGTAGTGATGGAGTCTTTCTTGGCTTATGTTGCACTGAACTGAATATGTTTTCATCCCCTCTGGAATGTCGTAAGTATATAAGTTCCTACATTAACCTACAAGTGTGTGTTTTTAAAAAATGTAAGTTTGTACATACTGCTTTTATAAATATCCAAGAGAGAAATGGGCTCAGAGACTAAGTCATAGATAGAATATATATAAAAGTTAAGATATAAATTATCTAATTCAGGGGCACCAAAAATATGCACTTAAAATAGACTAGCTTTTGGTGTAGCTCTTAACTTAGTATCATTTATATGAGTAGCTGAAAAGTATATTTTATCACATAAAGCAACAAATATTCTCTTGTTTGGGACTGTTGATAAAATAACTTTCCCTAAGAGATTTTTTAAAAAAATCTTGCACTGCAAGATTTCATTCTTAGCAAATGGTAGAAGCTATTTTTTTTCCATGTTTCATGCCTAATTGCTACTGCTGTAGGAAATCCTTTTAGTTGGACCCTCATAACTATGTTCAGTTAGCATTATTAAAGGTAACTAGTATTCCTTTAACACACCAAGGCCATCCAGAAAACAGGCTTTTTTTTTTTTTTTAAAGAAAGGAAAATACTGAATAGATACTACACAGTAGGAGGAAGAGAAATACAAATAGCTTAAAACGTCCTCATACCCAATTATATGACACTAGGAAGGTAAAATTCTCTCTGGAGTAAAGCATCTCTATTATGAGGCAGAGAAGGGGCAGATAGGAGCTAATGAAGAAGCTATAGTCCCTTAGATATTTATTTCAAGACTTTTTATTTATACCTGATTTTACAGAATCCCTTCAAATCATGCGCCACAGCTGACATTGGATGGATTAATTTCTCTGGCTTCTGGCCATCACCTTTCAAAATGTAAACTTGTGCAATAGTACATACAGGTTTCCCTGACCATGCTTCCAGAAAGTTTTCTTTTGCACTGCATATTAAATAGATACTTGTGCAAGGCAATGTATTATAAGAACTCCTATGCCAAGGTTAATGCCAGCAAGTGTGCCCCCCAAAAGTCAGATATGTGCTGGCTCTGTCTATAGTAACCTAATGTCCATGGATTAGTTCTGGGGGTGCAAGTTATAAGTTTGATAGGTAATTTCTCCATCTTCTACAAAAATACGTAAGATTAAAAAGTTCTGACACTACAGCGTAAACTTTTGCCTCTAAGGCAGTGGTTCTCAACCTCTGGCCCTTTAAATACAGTTCCTCATGTTGTGACCCAACCATAAAATTATTTCCGTTGCTACTTCATAACTGTAATGTTGCTACTGTTATGAATCGTAATGTAAATATCTGATATGCAGGATGGTCTTAGGCGACCACTGTGAAAGGGTCGTTCGACCGCCAAAGGGGTCGCGACCACAGGTTGAGAACCGCTGCTCTAAGGTCTAATTTAGGTCGTCTTCGTCCTCTAAAACAAACTAACAATTTTGTGTCTTTTGCACCTGTTTTCCAAAGTTCAATTTCAGAGTACATGTGAATGAAAGATATTTTCAAACCTTAAACACCGGGTAATTGATGTAAAACAAGTCGCTGGGCAAAAGATAAGTCATAACAGACAGTGCCTCCAGCCAGGACAGGTTTGCCAAGAGGCCTATTCATGCATAGATAATCCCCAATCCTATGTTTACAAGAAATCAGATCCAAATCCTTTTTCCAGACCAAAGCAATGACTAATCAAAGAACACAAAGGAGTAATTTGGGCTGACAGCCATTAAAGGAAATGGCAGAGCCATTCTTTTAGAGAAAGAGTATAACTAAAGAATGGTTTCTGTACATTTCTAACCTGGCAAGTAGCAGTCTCATAAAAGTGCTATCTTGTAGGACAATGCAAAGCAGAGAGCTTGGCACCCTGGAATTCTGTATAGACTATACACTACCATGTTTCCTACTTACATCAAGGGCACAATAAAGCAAATTTTAATTTGGACGTCATTTCCAATTGAAAGGCAGTCTAGATACCCTTGATAACCCCCAGCTTATAAAACCAAATGCTGGATAAAATACAAGCAACATTGTAAATTAATATTAAATAATACACAATATCTTAAAATATATCACTGAATTGACATGAAAGTAAGTCATCGCAAAACTCCCAAAATGAGGTGAAAATAGGAAACCTGTGAGGTAAGACAGTACCAAATCCCACTTTGCCCTGAGACTTGTGTTGAGCTGGAGACCATGAAACAGCAGCAGCGGGGGGACTGGACCTAAAGCCTGAGGCTCACTGGAGTCCGGAAGGGCCACCACAGAAAAGTGAGCACTAGGAAATTTGCCTGCCTCCACTGTGGTGCTGGGTGGCGGGAGATAAATCACCAGCTCCCTCAAATTCAGACAGGCCAGCCCTCCACGTTTGTGATCTGAAATCACAGAACCTTCAAGCTGGTCAAGTGGTTTCAGGTTGGTAGCTCCTCCTGCAGTGTCTGGCAGAGCAAACTCTCCTCAGGACCTCAATTTCAATCCATGCTTCAAATAATTCCTATTTCCCAAGGAAAATAAGTTTAAACTCGAGGGAAAATGGCACCATGAGGGAAAACAACACAGTGTACACAACAGTGGAATCACTCACAAGGACTCTAAAGGAAAAAGTAATTTGTAAAGGAATAGAAGCATGGAAAATACGAAGAATGAGCAAAAGATTACAGAGAACAAACAAGACGATTTGTAAACCAAATAAAACTCATTGAAATAAAGACCTGGACAAGTGGCTCAGTTGGTGCAGCGTCATCTCATACACCAGAAGGCTGCAGTTTGATTATTCCCAGTCAGGGCACATATTTAGGTTGCGGGTTCGATCCTTGTCAGGGTATGTACAAGAGGCAACCATTGGATGTTTCTATCTCACATCCATGTTTCTCTGAGAATCAATAAAAACATCTTCTGGTGAAGATCTAAAAAAAGAAAAACCCAACAAATAGAGGGGGGAAAAATAAACACCTCCCCCCCAAAAAACCCCAAGACATAATTTATGACAAGGACCTAGAAATAAATCCAACTTATATTTGTAATCACAATAAATATAAATGTACAAAACTATGCAATTAAAAAGATAGTTTCTCTTTGGTCTTTTGAGTGTGTCTCCTGCAAATTCAAAATATAAGACCAAAGACAGATCTAAGATATTCAGATAAAGACTAACCAAAATCTTGCTAGAGTAACAAAATAATAAAACTAAGGCAACAAACAACATTCATAGAGATAGAGTCCCTGCATGGTTATAAAGGGTCCAAAATTCACCAGGGAAGACAGAATTCTAAATTAGTATGTATCTAATAATAAAGCCAAAAAAGAAAGCAAATAATGATAACTTCAAGAGACATTGAAAAATCTATCATAATCAGATCATGAGACTTCAGGAAATAAGAAATCAAGTAAAAGGTGAATCAGTATAGAGATTTACACAGAACAACTAACAAATTTGATTTAATAGATATGATACTCCACTATTGGGGAACACACTTTCTTTTCAAGTATATGTGGAACATGCATGAAAACTGATCACTTGATAAATCATAAAGCTATTTTCATTTCAGAAAACTGAAACCTTATAGCTCATATTCTCTACAAAATGCTAATAAACTATAACACTTCAGTCCCCAGCATCTCCACTAAAAAACAAATATATAACACACCCTGGCATGTGGAAATAACTTTAAAAATAACAATTGGGCTAATATTCAAAGCTATGGAATATTTAATATTTTAATTTTTAAAAAGGCACAAATAAACTAATAGGAATGAGAAAGGCTCATAACTACAGATGCTATGCAAACTAAAAATGTAAAGATAACATGGCTTCATATAAAAAAATTTTTAAACTAAGATGAAATGGAGAAATCACTAGAAAAAAATATTAATCAAAACTGTGTGCTTGCTTTGGCAGCACATATACAAAACTAACTCAATATAAAATCTTTATGATCCTACAACCCCTAAAGAAATGGAAGCAATAGTTAAAATTCTTCTCTTAATGACAAATGGCTTTAAAGACAAGGTCCAGCCCTGGCCGGTGTAGCTCAGTGGATAGAGCGTGGGCCTGTGGACTGAAGGGTCTCAGGTTTGATTCCCATCAAGGGCACATACCTGGGTTGCAGGCTCGATCCCCAGTGTGGGGTGTGCAGAAGGCAGCCAATCAATGATTCTCTCTCATCATTGATGTTCCTATCTCTCTCTCCACCTTTCCCTTCCTCTGTGAAGTCAATAATGTTAAAAAAATAAAAGACAAGGTCCAATCTGAAACTCTTCCAGACAATTGAAAAACTCATTTCATGAGGCTAGTCTAACCTTGATACCACGACTAGACATGAAAGGAGTATTAGAGGCCGATTTCACTCACCAATATAGGTGTAAATATCCTAAACAGAACACTGGCAAACTGAGTCCAGCAATGTACTAAAATGTACGAGTGCATGCACACACACCCATGACAAAGTTGGGTTTGTCCTAGGAATTAAAGATTGGTTGAATATTAAAAAGTCAACTACCATAATTTTATACATTAACATTAAGAAGAACAATTCTACCATTTAAATAGATGATAAAAAGTAATAAAATTCAACATCCATTCATAATAAAACTATTAACCAACTAGAACTAGAAGGGAATCCCTCCTTAACCCAATAAAGGACTTTTGTGGGGGAAAAATTACTGAACTGAAATGTTGAAAGCATTCCCTTTAAATCGGGGCTAAGACAAGGATGTTCATTATCAGTTCTTTTCTACTATACTACAGGTCCTTGCCACTGCAGAAATGTAAGAAGAAATGTTTTTAAAGGTAAAAGGGTCAGAAAGGGAGAACACTTCACTATTTGCAGATGATATAATTATATAAAAATTCAAAAGGACATCTAGATACATTATTAGAATAAAAGTTTAGCATGGTTGCTGGATCCAAAAATCAACACATAGTAACAATCCTATATAATAGAAGGCTAATATACAAATAGACCGAATGGCAGAACAACCGAACAACCTGTCGCTATGATGTGTGCTGACCACCAGGGGGCGAGCGCGGAACATGGCGGTCGTCAGCAACAGGCAGCAGAGCATGGAACATGGTGGGCATCGGCCACGGCGGGATGGTGGAGGTGAGCGGGGGCGCCAGACGAAGGCGGGGTGCCAGTTACTGTCATTGGGGTGAGCCTCTGGTGGTTACTGAAAATTCTTTGCTCCTGCGCGCCATGGTCCCGCCCGGCACTCGCACCTGCTGCTGGCACTGGCCCTGCTCGCACCCGCTGCCGACACCTGGCACTGGCCCTGATCGCTTGGCACTATCAGCGGGTGCAAGTGGTGGCTGCTGGCCCCAATTGCCCCTCAGGACTTCTCCACCTCCCCCTGCTCCTGAGGGGCAATCAGGGCTGGAGCCGCCACTCACACCCACTGCTGGCACCAGTCTGGCTTGCACCTGTAGCTCGCGCTGGAACCGCCACTCGCACCCGCTGCCAGCACCTGGAGCAGGTCCTGATTGCTCTCACCCGCTGCTGGCGCCAGCCCCAATCGCTCCACACTGTCAGTGGGTGCGAGCGGGGCCGGCGCCATAAGCACATGGCTAGCGGCAGCAGCAGGAGTAGGGCTGCAGGCAGACAGGGGGCCGGGAGGGGGTGTGAAGGATGGGCCTAGACCTGCCCCTGTGCCCACCGCAGCCTCGCGGCCCTCAGTTCCTTTCAAGGTGCACGAATTCGTGCACTAGGCCCCTAGTATATGTATAATCAGCAACAACCAGTTAGAATAAAAAATGTAATTAAAAAAAAAACTTACCACAGCATTAGAAAATACAAAACTCCTAGGAAGAAATCTAAGACATGAAGGCCTTTATGGAGAAAAATTATTAAAATTTATTGAGAGATATTAAAAGACCAAATAAATGGAAAGACATACAATGTTTTTGGCTAGGAAGACTCATTATTGAAAATCAATTTTCTCCAAATTGATCAACAGATTCAATACAATTACAAAAGATATTACACAAACTGGGAGAAGATATATGCAACATGTTTAAATGACAAAGGATTGGTATCCAGAATATATAAAGAAATACAAATCAATGAAAAAAGACACACACCAGACAGAAAAATGGGCAAAAGACATGAAAACATTTTTATATATGGGAAAAAACTAATTTCACAGAAAAGGAAACATGTTTACATATGGGGGGAAAAAAACTAAATTTCATTAATAACCAGGGAAATTTGAATGAAACCCACAGTAAGACACAATATAATAGCTATCCAATTGACGAGTATAAAAGACAGTCAAGACCACGAGTTTGTTAAGACGTGGAGCAATGTCACTCAACCACTGCCAGTGGGAGTATAAACGGGTACAAATGCTTTACCAGACAGTTCCGCATGGCCAACTAAAACCTGCTTCTTAGAGCAGCGGTTCTCAAATTTTTGGTCTTAGGGCCTCTTTACATCCTTCACAATTACTGATGATCTCAAATTGCTGTTGTTCATGTGGGTTATATTTATAAATATTTGCCGTATTAGAAATTAAGAGACATTTTCAAAACACAAAAATACACAGGTACATACTTGATTAGCTATCAGTGTGATGATGTCATCATAACTCTGGAAAACATTTAAACTCATGAAGAATGAGAGTGAAAAGGACAAATAATGTCTTAGGATTTTATGAAAATAGTTTTGTCCTCAGAGACCCCCTGAAAGGGTCTCAGGGACCCTTAGAGGTCCCCAGACGACACTTTGAAAACAACTGCTCAAGAGCAACTCTTGAGCATGTGCCACCAGGATACATGTTCAAAAATTCATTCATTCCTCAAATAGATGTGGAGCATCTACCATGTGCCAGGCATTGTTCTAGACATTGTGAATGTCTAAATGGGCAAAACAGACAAAACCCCTGCCCGCACAGAGTTTACATTATAATTGGCAGAATGTTCATAGCAGCGTTATTCATAACAACTAAAAACTGGAAACCCAAATCTCCATGAACAGAACAGATAAATTGTGGTACAGTCAGGTAATGGAATACTATACAGCAGTGAAAACAAATGAAATACAGTTACATGTATAAACATGGATGGAATCTCAAAAACAATTGTCAAAAAAAGTCACAGAAGAATACATACTGCATAATGCCACTTACATAACAGTTCAGAAACAGGTAAATCTAAACAACATATTAGGGATACAGACATAGATGGTAGAACCATAAATAAAAACATGGAATTATTAACAAAAAAAATCCAGAATAATGTTTGCCTCATGTGGTGTGTGTGAAGAGAGGACAAACGGAGGACTCTAGGCATCTGAGAATGTTCTAGTTAAGCTGCTGGTTGACCATATGCATGATCATTTATTCCACAAAACATATAAAAGAAAAATGGCATAAGGTTATATAATATATAATTTCATCAACAAAGAGAGGGAACATCTCCCCAATATTTCAGCCACTTCTGTGCACTGCAAATTAACCAATTATTGTAACTGGTGGGGAAGAAGTGCATGATAATATGAGAAAAGGAATGAGCATGGGCTATTTCTTATAGAAGTTAACTGAGTTCCCATAGGATCAGGATCCTACGAGGTATTATAAGCAGTGCCAGGCTCAGAGTCACTAGCATAATTCTGGTTAACTGGTTATTTTGTACACTGGGTATAATTATTTGAATAAAGTGAGAATGAAATGATAGCTGATGCAAATTCCAAAATAAACTGAGAAGGACACCGTCTCTTTACTGAATTCAGTTGACTTTCAAGAGCACAAATTCTCTTTGGCACATTCTTCTAATAATGCATTTATTTGTTAAGTAATAAAAAAACATGGAAAGTGCATAGCTATTGACAGTTTCGCCACATCGATCAGTCGTAGGTGCCAAGCTGATCACTCAGATGTCATAAACAATTTTGCAATCTTATCTTTGTCAAGTTCATCAATGGCAGTGATACTTTGCAGATCAAACAAGATACAGTTAAGGTACAATGTCTTCTCCTGATTCAGGGTATTAGCTACCAATTTCAGTATACTATGTAAAAATTTAAGAAAAAGATCTTAAAACTATCTATTCCCTATACCCAAACAGGGCAGGCTAAAGGTATTATCTTGAGTTAGGGAGTTGGTGCAAGAGGTAGACTAAGCCCGGCAGTAAATGGCTGGCAAACCACTCCCAGGAAATGGGGAAGTAGGAAGTAGATTCCCCAGGTCCAACTCATCAGAAAGTTCCAGACATTGCTGTTGCCATTTAAAAAATCTCAGGTGGCTACAAGACCCAAATCCTACCCATATTTAAGCTGGCATGGACAATGCCACCAGGGGGTGCTAGCCTGCAACTGAGAGCAAAATGATTTTGGATCGAGCAGTTAGTTGGACCTTCAGAACAATGCCCACTCTCTCACGTGCTATGCAGCCATGAGTGGCACACGCACACCTTTGTTATACTGGATGGTAATTATCACACCTGTGGCTTTTTCCTCCGTCTCCTATAAGAAACAGAGAAAGTAAGAGGGAACCTTTCTCAAGTGCTTAGGGAACTTCCATTCTATCTCCCCAGATAGGAGGAGGAACGGATAATCCTCTTGGTCAGAGCTGGACACGTTTTGGACCATGATTTGCTAGTGGGAAGAGTTAACTCTATGTTCAGAAACAAATACCAGCTGCTACCTTTTATTTTTAACGTGTGTATGCTCCGACACAGAGGGTTCTTTTTGTACCTTCTCAATTCTCATGCTGAGTAAGGAATGAAGTCTTCAGCTTCTTGTCTCTGGGCAGTAAGGAGACCAGGAAGGGGTAGTGGGTAGATGAGAGACCATTTCCTTCTCTACTACAGCTTTCATATCTGATATGCTTCCAATCCATATTTTTTGCACCTTCAGAGGTTGTATGTAAACACCCTGACATCTCTGAGCATTCTGCAAAGACTTTTTGCTGAACTAGCAAATCAAATCAGGAAATAGGAAATCCTTCTGTTCCCTCCACAGCCTCACATCTATGACTTCCTACCCTTCTCTCTATCCAAAGCCAAAGGCTTCATAACCCTGTATTCTCAAGACTTTTGAATTTGAAGTACTGCACAGTAGTCAGACTGAATTTCATGAACTTTAAGTACAAGCTTCTTGCTCAAATCAAGTTATGCAAGATACCAACTATGCAAAACAAAAGAACCTTCAACATACTCATTTTCAGATGTCTGGGCTGAGAGGAATAGTCACACAAGTGGACATTTTCCTAATTTTAGTTCTTCAGAGGTTGGAAAAGAAGCAAATGGATATTAATAAAATAATCTATTTTTAACAAGGAGGCTGATATCCTTGAATTTTATAGCCTTTCTTTCTTCATTCAGTTTATAGAAATTATTGTTTCTACGCAGAATGTTGTAGTTCATGTTTTTCCACGTCTGATAAAAAAGTCTTTTCCTGATCATAAGAATATATAAGTATGGGGATTCCCAACTACACCTGGGAAACTTGGAAGGAAGGTGTGCCAATGTTATTTTGTTCTCCAGTAGTGTAAGAATCCTTGGTCCCACAAGCTCAGAGGTGACAAAGTGACCTGACTGGAAATGTAACGGAATCCAGTGTGGCTCTAATGCTGGTGTTCCACATCCTCCAGCAGTTCCCTGTGCTTAAATATTAACAATAGGTAGCCTTTTCTAATGTTAGACAACTACCCATGGCTTTCCTATAGGGAAACAGAGAAATTAACTTTGAAAATATTTTTAGCTCATTTTCCTGATCATCCAATGTTTAAAATCATATTCCAGCAATGCCCACTGGTTTCACACTAAATGCTGAGATCTTTTAGACCAAAGGCTTCCTCATGAGATCCATGCACACTTACATTAAACTCCTTTTAGCCTAGTAAATATGGGACATATCCCTTATTTATCCCAGAACTTCTCTCAGGAACCTAAGTAATAATAGCAGGACAGGGGAAGACGAAGCTGGAGTCTTCATTTCCTCCAAAGCCTTATTAAATCTGCTAAAAACTCTTTCCCTTTCAAAGCCTCCCTCCCCTTTTAACTCCAACTTGATAAAAGGGAGTGAGAGTATGGAGAGATATAAAGGTGACAATTTTCTGTAATAATTTGTTGAAATATTTAAGTATCAGCTAAGTGGGTAATATGGGAGAGACATAAGGACCCAGTCTCCGCCTCAGAGATCTACTACCTGGCAGAGGGAGAGGAACAATTCTAACAAATAGAGCACACAGTCTAGAGGCGGCTGTGACAGAAGATTTAACAAAGGACAGTGGGGGTACAAGAAGAAGGAGTAGAATCTACCTGGAAATGGAGTGTCAGGAAAGGCTTCATTTCATAAGGTTGGCAAAATTTGACCTGAATCTTGAAAAAATGGGTGGAGACCAGTAGGGATGGAAAAAGAGACAGAAATACATAAAGAAAGGTAGAGCATGGTATCAAAGAAACTAAAAAAAACTTGTGAAAGTTTCAAGAGAATGGTTAAAAGGACTAAGTATAATCAAAGAATTCACTGGATCTGGGAAATGAGAAGTATCCCTGACCTTTGCAAGATCCATTTCCATGGTATAGCAGGACAGAAGCCTGGCTGCTGAGAGTTAAAAATGGGTGAAAAGCATAAGGACAAAAAGATTAAATAGATTTCACTTATATCTGGAATCCAAAAAAAATCAAAATAAATGAATAAACATAACAAACAGAAACAAACCTTCAAAGGGGAGGTGGGTATAGAGATAGGTGAAAAGATGAACGGGAATAAGAGATGCAAAATTCCAGTTATAAATTAAAAATGCATGGGGATGAACAGTGTACAGCACAGAAAATAGTCAATTATATCATCATAACTTTGCATGGTGACAGATAGGTACTAAACTTATCGTGGTGATCACATCATAAGGTATATAAATGTTGAATCACTATGTTGTACACCTGAAACAAATATAATACTATATGCCAACTATGCTTTAATAAAAAAAAATTTTTAAGAGTAAGTAGAAGACAAAAAAAGAGCTGACCAGTTTAGACTGTTTTTGGAGCTATTTACCTTTTTACTTACAAGCAGACTAGTTCAGCTATAATAGGGTTAGGCTTTACATTTCTGTAAGAAAATGACTACCTAACACAATCCACTAACTTAAAAACAAATTTTTTAGACACAATCCATTCTTTATGAACCTGCCTATATTATTTTACATGACTAATATAAAATCAACATTTCTATAAGTTTACTCTGCCATCACTAATTTTCTTTTATATAGTTCAAAATAAATAACACCTATACTTGGTAATAGTAGAAAAGGTGCTTTATTTTACATATCATTGGTACATAATACATAAAACTGCCTAAAGTAAATCTTGAAAAACATAACTGTCAGTTAAACCTTAAATGGTGAAAGACCAAGTCTATTTTGCAACTTACTTCATTTATGACCAGATGACTACAATAATTTTAAATACTAAAAATCTCTTCATATCCAATGTTACAAGTGATTTTTATGCTACAAGTGCTGCACTTTTAATAATAAAAATATCTTCAGTTATAGTAGACCATATCTCTAATCAGAACAAACTTTTGCTAGTCTACAAGTCTTTGAAATAATGATCAACAGTTTCACCTTCTTATAGATCATTATATTTATGTGATTGGGTTATAGGGCAGGGGGGCCTCATACATGCAATGAGATTATTTCCATTTTTAAAAAAATGCGGGTGAAAGTGAGTTTATAATACCCTATTTCTAGTTAAATTGCCAAAAACAGTTTACTAAACTAAAATGAAACCAATACAATATTTTAGAAAACATAATTCGAAGAGCATGCAACATCAAAATCTTTTTACTACATAAATGAACCAAAGTTGCAGAGCCCAGGAAGAGGACTGTGGCACAAAGACTTGTACATCTGAATTGCTTACCCAGCTGGGAGGAGTAAAGAAACTAATTTAACTAAGTGTAAATCCTCTTATGATATCTGCATTACATAGCCCACTGCTACTCAACGGGATCTCACCTTAGAAATGTACCAATCATAAGCTAAATGTGCTTCTCTTATTATTTACCCCAATCCATTCTAGTCATGAACACACGGCTCAAAGATCTCTTATTAACTGTTAATGTCAAAGCCACAGAGATTTCTCAATGGCATCTTTCAGTCACCAATCACTTATCAGAGAGATAAATGTGACTAGTATTCAATGTACAAATGCTAAAAAAATGATAAATTCTGGGCTAATTCTCAAAGTAAAAACATTTGCTATTTTAACAAATCCTTTCAGAAAGAAAGAATGCCTTTCTCTCTAGAAAATAAGGCAGATGTTAGAACCAAAGGTTCATATTCACCTCCTGGTCTAGGACAGTAGAAGCATTTAAGCAAAGTAAACTAAATCAAATACAAAATAGGTATAAATGTGCATACTCAAACAAACAATCCATTCTTTGCTTAAAATCAGCTTATTCCTTGTCATTAAGAGAAGCGCTTCAAGATACAAACTGTTAATTAATATAGAGAATAAGGGGTTTAAAGCCAGACCTTTTTCTAATAAAGCAAAAAGGTCATTAAAATAATTGGGCCTGATACACATACTTACTATAACTTTCCATTCTTACTCTTTATAACTAAACGCGCACACATACACAACAAACCCTAGCATTTAATATGTGCAAAATTGCTTACCATTTATTTTTAACTTTGGTTACGTTTTTGTTTAACCTATATCAGACACATTATAGAAGCTATACAAATGATTACAAACATAATAATGAGGTAAGTTAAAATTCTACTAGTGCAAAAAGCAAGCATATGCCAAAAAGCCAAGCATATGAGTTACACAAATGCAGAATGAAGCTCTCACCAAGGGTGGTGCTGGGATAACAAACCAGAGAAGCTCCTTGTAAACATTGTTTGTAAAATACACATTTAAAGATTAAGGATTCATACAGCCACAAAAAAGGTATTCTAATAACACCATAGTAGTGCATTTATTTTACCTTTAGAGTTTGGAAATCACTCAGTATGCATCTAACAATTTGCGTATTTTCTTCAAGAGAAATTTAATTAGTGAGACACATTAATTACAAATACTGTAGTATAAAAATCCCACTTCTTTACAAAAATTATATATTAAAATATTCTATACACTTTAAATTAGTAACTGGAACATACATATATATCAATTCTGCACAATTAAACCTATCTTTGCTTGGAGTATTATACATGAAGTTGGAGGACATAGCTACTCAGTCAACCTAAACTGGCATAAGTTATAAGGTATAAAAAAGATAGACCTGTGCCTCTGCAGTTACTGCAGTTCTTAGTTTGAAATATTTTTTCTGCAATTATTGCTCTGTATCTATTCCCAATTTGAATAGGCAGTGAAACCAAGAAATTACTAAAAGGTTTAAAACAGGTTACCTGGAGCAGAGTATCCACAATGCCTCTCTGCATCTTTATGGTCGTAATGGAACCTGAGTAAGCTATCTAATGCTTGTATTTCAGTTGTAAAAAAGTTTATACAATTTTAAGGTAAAAACAATGCAAAAATAAAATATTTAGAGCATTTACAAAAATCTTACAAATGTTTAAAACACTATTTCAAAAGTTGTGTCCTTTTAAGGTGCTTCTTTCTTTTTGCAATAAGGGGAACATGCACTTTAATTTTGAATGTTTTAGTTTCAGCAAAAGCAAAGTTAGGGCCATGAAAACAGATGTTAAAATGTTCAGGGATATGCTTCACTTCTGATGAAAATATAGAATTTAAGTGCTGAAAGGGACCTTAAAGGTAAAATTTTAAAACTCCCTCATCTATTAATGAGGAAATTGAGGGCCAGATAAGTGCTTTGGCCAAAAATATATTCCAATATATCACCCTGGTATGAATCAAGAAAACCCATTATATTTTGCCATGATTCTGGAAAAATAATAAAAATTCAAAAGCAGTTTCTGAACTTGCCTCTGTTTTAATTTCATTAAGTTCTGTGCTAACTATATATAAACAAAGAAATCAAATGGCTGCTAAAATTAGTAAAACAAATATTACCCAATAGAAGACAGTTGTTAGAGGATCACTGATCATATAAAGTTAGAGGACGTACTCATAGACAGGGCCTTTACAATGTAGGGAATGTTTACGGTATAAGACAGCACACTGTACAACAGCCAGTTACTAGAATCTCCTCAATAACCCTAGGATGACTGAGTTACATGACCTTTATAAAATATATTGGGGTAATAATGTCTTCTAGCTTTTATCTTAATTTTACTATTTTCCTTTATAAAAGAGCTATAACTATAACAAAGAATCCATATACTAAATCTCAGAGAGTCTTTGCGTCTTTTCTATTTTTATTTGGATCTAGAATTGAGCAAATACATTTTAAGAACAGCTTACAAATTCAAATTCATAACTGCTAGAAATACAAAGAATACTCTTTTTAAATGACAAATCTTCATAACCAGTTACTAATAAATAATCATAATCACAATAGCTTTAGTAAAAACAATTCAATTTAAAGGTGTTTTTTTATTGTTACCTTGAAGCCATCGAACTTGTGTAGCTGGTCCATATCCCTTTTCATTCTTTGCTGATATCCTGAACACAATGGCAGGTCTGGATGTATAATCAATATGTGCATTTGCAAGTTGCCCAGTGGTCACTATACATGATGTCTTAAGACCACAATAAATCCTCATAAAAACAAGTTGACTTGGATTATCTTGTATTTGTGCTGTGCGGATTGCCAAGTAGGCTGAATATTCCAAAATATTTCCAGAAGGTGAAGTTGGAGGTTCCCAGGAAAGATGGATACCCTCAACATTCTTGAAGAGAGGAGAGGAAAAAAAACAGGTAAAGGTTCTGAAGTTTTCTCTACTATGTTAACTCTATCTTTAGAACACAAAATGCTTTTTGTATTAGATGTTAGAACTTTTATTGTTGAGTTTTAAAAACCTATCTTAATTGGATCTGCAATGTGTAATTAATGCCCACTTTTCAAAAACATATCTGGGCTTAATTGTCTGCTTGTCCTATGCCAAGAAAGGTATTTTTCTTGCTTGAAAGCAGACATTTTCTTCTCTAAAATTTTAAAGGGGCAGGACCTTAGGATAAAATATAATCCAATTTTATGTATTCTATTAAATTCTTTCAGCACAAACCTTTAGTTCCATAAACAAGTATAAAATTAATATTAAGAAATAGAGCAGATTTCCCTTTCTTTAACTTGGATGCTGTAATTCTACTTAAAATTTGGTCCTTAAAAATATTGTGATTGATTAGCAAAAAATATTCTTTTAATCTTTTAATCACCCCTTTTAAATATCTCCCATTTCATTAGACACTAACAAGAATCTCTTTACTGACAGTTTTACTTCATGTACAAAGTTTCAAATAATTTACATAACCAAGTCTTAACCTGACATCTCACCTTTGAAATTCTGACTGCAGAAGGAGCTCCAGGAAAACCAGGAATACAAGTTTTAAATTCACTGATTTTGCTGAAAGGGCCTATTCCACAACCATTGATAGCAGCAACCCTGAATCTGTATCCTGTGCCTGGAACAAGATCTTGTTTCTTAAGTAAACTGTAGTCAGGTACGTCTGCATTTCCTATCTAAAATGCAATATATGCAAAAGTAAAGAAAAGGTGTAATTAATTATTTTGTAATTAAACAAAACTTTTAAAGAATGAATTGTTTAAAGGTTCTAGTCCACATTTATGTATTTCCCCCTTTTCACACATGGAATGAGACCTCCAACACCAAAACAACGGAGCCCATAAATTGGTGATTCTTATTCAGAGGAAAAGTGCCCTTCCAGCTGAGAATCACTGATTACAAAAAGAAGTGCAAGGGTATTCTGCACATGAAGAGTGCATAGGTAGCAAATATTAAGGATCGCTATAAACAAAGTAACAACTATCTCATCTCCATGCTGAATAAATATTAAATAAATGGATTTCATACTCTAAGTGGGAAGATTATAATATTTATAACTTTCAAATAATTTTTACATATTCTCCCTAACTCTTACTACACCTCTGTGAAACATGTAGCACCAACACATCATCCCATTTTAAGGGAGCTATGTCATCTCCATAGGAAACTGAGTCTCAGAGAGGTTAAATGAGTGATTTGTCCAAGGTCACACTGTTGAGTGCTGGAACTAATCAAGCAAAACCAAGTTTACTGATTCTAAATGTTAAGTTCTTTTTACCTTTTAGGAAAAACAAGTAGCTGCTAGGGCAGGGGTGGGCAAACTTTTTGACTCGAGGGCCACAATGGGTTCTTAAACTGGACCAGAGGGCCAGAACAAAAGCATGGATGGAGTGTTTGTGTGAACTAATATAAATTCAAAGTAAACATCATTACATAAAAGGGTACGGTCTTTTTTTTTTTAGTTTTATTCATTTCAAACGGGCCGGATCCGGCCCGCGGGCCGTAGTTTGCCCACGGCTGTGCTAGGGCCTTATATAGGTATTTCCTTACACATGAAATCAAACTGCAGCCAGAAATTTTATTAGGCATAATACTAACAAATTATTAACCACGATTTCTATTTTGTTTTCGAGAATTGGAAAAATCCAATATGAAAAAGAGGGACACCAGTAGTAATATTAGAAAAACTAAAATATAATGATAAATGATATATTCACCATTTGTGCAGATCTTTGAGAGATTCAATCTATTTCTTGGCAATTCTCTCTCTGAAATTTACCATTCCAGATAAAAATTAGTTCAGTATGCTTTGGCGCTGTTATCTGTTTCACAATCCTCAGAGGGTTAATGTCTCACTTATATATATGAGGTCCTCCTTTAAGGGATTTCAGAACCAAGGGAAACTTAAATTGTATTCACTAGCCTACAGGGGCTTTTAAATTTTTTAAGCTGTGAATTCAGAAATAAAGTTCAGAGTAAGAAAAATATTCTATTCTCTAAACACATCACATAATATAATTAGATATATTTCAAAAAATCCTTATCTATACTGGCCAGACTATATTATTTATGACTCAAAATCCAGCCCAGTGATTGTATAAGATTTTTAAATTACCTGCTTGTGCCCTAGCCGGTTTGGCTCAGTGGATAGAGTGTCAGCCTGTGGACCAAAGGTCCCCGGGTTCAATTCCGGTCAAGGGCTCATACCTTGGTTGCAGGCTTCTCCCAGGCCTGGGCCCTTGTCAGGGCGCATGCAGGAGGAAACCAATCGATGTGTTTCTCTCACATCGATATTTCTTTGTCTTTCCCTCTCTCTTCCACTCTCTCTAAAATCAATGGAAAAATATCCTCGGGTGAGGATTTAAAAATAAAAATCAATAAATAACCTGCTTGTGATGTATTTTATAGAAAGATCCTTTAAAAAGAATACAACATAACTAGGTATATAGAATTCTCAATTACAGATTGTGAACAGATCCTAATTTCATGCATTCAAGTGTCTTCAATTAAAGTTACATAAAAAAACAACACCTCATTCTAGAGGCTTATAACTCACAGTGTAGAAAATACATCAATAGCTACCTTTGAAATGCTTTGATTCCCTTTTGGCAGCAAATAAAACTGGCTCACCAACGCTGTGTTATTTTTAAAAATTCCTACATCACACCATTGTCGTTCTCCTGCTTTCGTTGTAGTCACTGGATTTGAAGGAGTCTCTTTCTGATTTCAGAGGAAAAAAAATTTATGAAGACTCTTTTTGAGCATATAATAAATTTCTAGATTTAATAACTCCATGCAGTGATCTACAAATAGGCATATGGGTAAACACCACAACATTAATAGTTCATAAGTAAATAAACTCTTAAGAGATTAGGTCAACTGACAGTGAAACAGGGATGCCAATTCAAACACAGGGAGTGACAGGCATTCTCCAGGTCAGTAGCTCTGTACTATCACCCTCGCTGGAGTTAGCATGCTTTCCAATCCACTAGTGGTATGTTAAAATGCCAGCTGTTTTATAGAACATTGTCATTTCAGAGCCTCTCTCAGAAAACGTAATCTCTTTAGTGTGACAATACAACTTGCTCCAAAAGGAGCTAATAAGAAAAAATTCATTCCAAGCTGGCTTATTTCTAGATTCAAAAACAACTAGCAGAAATTCAGTGATCTTTGCACTTGAAATACCTGTGATTCTCCAAACCTAAAAGGAGAAAAAATGTTCAAAACTAAAATGCAATTTGAATACACTTTAGTATATATACTAAAGAGGAACAGATTAAACAGTTTTACATTTTTTGCCTTGCTTTAAAACAAATAAACTTCCTCTACCTTAAGCTACTTTTAGTGATAAGTGAATTATACTTATCCCTGGAACTAACCTTTTTAAGCCATCTTCTTTATAAATGAGACACTGTTTCCAGAAGCTCAAAACAAATGTGCACTTCAGTTATTTATTTCTGTCTTAAATATATAACAGCAGAGGTACATGCTTACAATTCACATTATTTGTTATTTAGGCTATCACACATGACAACTAACCAAGAGTCTTTAAGGTTTTTCTTTGAAAAAAGGAATAGCTTTGAACTTGTTTTCATTTTTAAAGTTGTAAAAACTCTCATCAACAACTTTTATAAAACAACTGGCTCGAAATGAAATAACAAATACCATTCTAGCTGATGCATCACAAAATAGATTTAAGAGAAAAAAGTTCACTTTAATAATTCTTCCCTGAGAAGAGTCTTAGAACACTAGGATTTAACATTCTGTAAAGGTAAAAGCTGATGATGGTAAATATATGATCAAAATCCGTAAAATCATGATTTTAAAAAAAACTAAAACAATAGACAATTGAAAACTCTAAAAAGTAAATAGTAAGTCAAATAAAAACTCTTGCTCATAGCAATAAAGTTGAAATGATTGATAATTTAAAAATAAATTAAAAGGTATATGCACACACATGCACACAAACATGATTGTCCCTATATTTACCTAATTAAGACAATCTTGGTATCTTTGTGAGGCACTTTCCTAGCATTTTAAGTTTGGTGCCATGCAGACCCATTCTGGCTTCTCTTTTGGCAGCAAATAATATTGTCCAATGTCAGAGAACACTGGGCTACCCTATAGGTATGTCTAACCCAATATCACAATATTCTGTTCTCCAATTAAGCAGCTAGCAATAGAGTCATTCAAGTTTTATGTTCCATAACATATCCTTTTACTCATAAAACCATTAATGTAATTTACATATATATCTACATACACATTTCTTATTATGAAAGTAACACATTTCATTATAGAAAAATATAGAAAGCATAAAGAAGAAAGTAAAAATTGTCTTTGGCCCCACAACCTAGAAAAATTCATCTAGCATGGTAGTGTGGATGTGTGTGAACTCATGTGATGTATAAATGAATGTATTAGGTGTATTTTTTAATAAAATTGGGACCACAGTATGAATGTATTTCTGTGTGTGTGTGTGTGTGTGTGTGTGTATCTTTTTTCACTTATCATTACTGTGAACATTCTTCCTATTCAACTCTTTATTTCTCAATCTATGTCAAATCATTACTAGAGAACACACATAAATCTTTCGGTGAATTTATGTCAAAGCTGCTCAGTATTTAAAGTCTATTTACTCGTCTGTAAACACACGCTGTCTCCAGGTCATATACTTACAGAAAACGGCATTGCTGCAGCATGTGTCTCCACACGGCTGATCTTAGTTGCAGGCAATGCACAGGTTTCATCAACTGAAAATTAAACAATTCATCAGGTAAGACTTACATAATCACTTATCAAACAGACACATTAAAATATAATTTATAAATATGCCAAATTAGCCAGAGGGGAAAAAATCACAATAATTAGAAATATGTACCCTCTAATTCAAACTAATTCACAAAGTTGATTTTTCCAGGGTTTGATAACCAGCTATAACTTCAGCAAATATTTACCAAAGATGAAACACAATTCCTAATTGCAAAAAAAATGAGATTTACAAAATCAGAAATCAATCAAGCTGGGAGAATTGCTACTCCATAGTCTAGAACTAATCTTTTCTAAGGAAAAAAAAATTGTTGAATATATTCACGGTATTGTGTTTCAGTGTGTGATGATTTCAATATTTTATGTAAGGCAGCAGAGAGTATATTACATAATCATTTTAATTGAAATGCTTTATATGTTTATACATAATTCAATCCAAAGTGAAATGCAACTCCCATCTAAAACAAGTCTGATGAATTTATATACAAATAAAGGTTCAAAATACAGTATGTGAAACACATTTCATTTCCTATTTAAAACAAATAAGTTTGATGAATTTATATACAAAAATGGTTCAAAATACAGTATGTGAAACACATTTCAAACCTTCAGATTTGGTACTGAATGTTGTTAGTGAAGTTTCATCTTTAACAACTGCCCCATTTGTACTGGATGATTCAGTTTTAATGGTCTGCTGGGTTACCATAGTTTGTGCGCTGCAAACAGTACTGGATACAGAAGCTTCAGGAATTACTGTTCTTAAGTCCAGGCAACTACTTAAAACACCTATATTTGCTGAAGTGTGAGGACCTAAAATTAAAGGGAAAAGATCAATTATTAACATAATACCTGCAGATAATTGTTGTATCTTATAGTTCTTATCATATAATTCTTGGTATTTTTCCATTTTAAAATCATAAACATGAGCACCACAAATGTCACTCATACTAATTAACCATTAGGCAGAAAATATTTAGAAAAATAAAGTGTATAATATCCAAAACAGATGTCCAACTTCTCAGCTCCCTCTTCCATTCTAAACACTGAATCATTGTTCTCCAACTCTACTAAATCATGCATCAGATGGCCTTACCTCCCATTCTAGGGGAAAAAATAGAGGTCATCAGGCGTGAATGCCATCAATTTTGTGCCTTCTCCTGCCCTAAACTAGAAAGGTATTTGTGACTGTGTCCATTCTCTCCATCTTCTCTTCATTTCAGAGGATGAGCTGACCTCTCTCCTAAGGAAGTGTTATCTATCTTCCTGGTCCCATTCCTCCCCCATATTTTGGGACCCTCTCACCAGTCATTCCTCTCTCTTCAGAATTTACAGATTCTTTTTCTCCAGTAGTTTTTGGCCCTCAGTCCATAACATTATCAAGTCTCTCAAGCAAACAAACAAACACCTTCCTTGACCCCGCCCCCCCAAGTTATCCCCAGTTACTCTCTCCCCTTACTATTCCCTTCAGAACAGTCCCTATTTTCCTGCCCTCTCCAAATGTGGTTTCTAAAACACTACCTACTTTAATGAAATGGCTCTGGCAGACAGCAATGATTTCTAAGGGATAATTTTCAATTTTAAGTTACCTCACCTTTCTGCAATGTAAACTATGCTGACCATATACTCCTTTCTATAACTTATCTTCATTCATTCTACAATATTGAAGATTTACTATTTACCAGACTTTGTGCTCGTTTCTATAATGGTGAAACAAAGAAAGTATGGGCCATATCTCATGAACTTACAGTCACATGGCAGAGAGAGAGATGCATACACTAGTCACAAACTGTGATGCCCACTACAGAGGGGAAAACATGATACCAATCTTTTTGGTTCATTTCCTAACCTGCTAGGAACCCCTTTTCAATCTCTTCAGCTAGCTTCTCTCCTTCAAATGATCCTTTAAATGCAGGTATTCCTAAGCCTCTTCTTTTCTCCTTTTACATGTTTTCCCTGTGCTTTAACTACCATTCATGATTATACTTCTCTCAAGTACACGTGGGCACTGTGCCAAGGGCTGTAAAATAGAGCAGTGAACACATCAAACAGGGTCCCTGCTCTGAGAAGTTTACATGTTAGAGACCCTTAACTTCTAAATTTATACTTTCAGACAAGAACTGCCTCCTAAACTCCAGACCTAAGTATCCAACCATCCATTAGAAATCTTTACCATATGTCCCTCAAATGCCTCGAAAACAGTCAAATTCACACTTGCTCCTATATTTCTTCTCTTGATGACAAGTATCATCATCCATCGAATGTCCAACACTGGGAGTCATGTTCAACTCATTTTTATTTATCATATCCAACCAGTTTTCAAGTCTAATAGTCTCCAAAATGATGTACAGTGGGGCCTTGACTTACGAGTTTAATTCGTTCCGAGACTGAGCTCGTTAAGGAGCTCGTTAACTCAAATTACTGTCAACTCAATGCAAAAAATTGGCCGAGAGACAGCTGGTATCTCAAAAAACTCGTTAGTCCGGACACTCGAGAAACAGCTGGTATCTCAAAAAACTCGTTAGTCCGGACACTCGTAAGTCAAGGCCCCACTGTATTCTCTTTCCTACAACTCACCCACTGCTTTAGTCTCGATGTATCTCTCAGTCCTAAAAGTTTCCTAACAAGTTTCCCAATCAATTTCTATTATAGTTCTTCTTGATGATGAGACTAGAGTGCCCTTTCCAAAACAAAACAAAACAAAACACTAATCATGTCACTCTTGAAAAATGCCAGCTATTCTAACCAGCAGAGAAAAGACCCAAATCTGCTCATGTTAACCTGAGATTGGGTAGCTATTCACTCAGACCCTTGAGTGTCGATGATGTGCCAGGTACTGTCAATGTATAACTACTTTGATTTTCCCATTTGCCTAATATTCATTTTATCCAGACTGCTTTACAATGTAGAATTTAGAGTACATTAAGATTTTGAAATCTCAAAGCTCATATTTGTTTTCAAGGGTATAAACTTCTTTATAAAATAGACATAGAAAATCACTACAGTGGGGCCTTGACTTACGAGTTTAATTCGTTCCGAGACCGAGCTCGTTAAGGAGATCGTTAAGGAGCTCATTAACTTAAATTACAGTGGGGCCTTGACTTATGAGTGTCCTGACTACCAACTTTTTGAGATACCAGCTGTCTCTCCGGCTGATTTTTTGCATTGAGTTGACAGAGTAATTTGAATTAACGAGCTCCTTAACGAGCTCGGTCTCGGAACGAATTAAACTCGTAAGTCAAGGCCCCACTGTATAAGAAAGAAATTAAAGTTGAGATCTAGGTCCAAGTTTCTATAATTTTGACCAAATAATTTTCTTACATCAGAAAATCAACAAAACAAAAGCACTCTCCTCTTCTACAAGTAATGAAATGACAAAACTTATAGGAAATTATTTTCCTTGAATATTTTTATCTGCCATCAACTTATGAAGAAAAATGGAAATAAAAAGAATATTCCTCTTGCTAAGTTTGAATCATTAAAGGGGAATTAAATTTAATCAGCTGTCATAATTTTTTCAAACTGAAAATAAAGTCACATGATCCTATGTCAGGGAAGTATCAGAATGAGATTTATAAAATAATTTTAGATATTAAAATCAGAGGCAATGCTTATATCTCATATGGCTTCAGAATATTCAAATTAAGTTATTTTAAATATAAAGATCACCAAATTATAAGCTTTTCCATGATTGCAACAGCTCTCATAAATGAACCATCTTTCTGAAAATAATCCAGTTATTTGCTAAACAAATATTTACTAAGTGACTACTTTACCAGGCATGAATCTGGGTGCTAAGAAAATAGAGGTGAACAAGATAGACAAAAACTCCCTGCCCAAAATAAATAATATCAAACAGTTATAAATGTTAACAAAACAAGCAATAGGATAGTGACGCTGAACACATTGGCCAACTACAAACACACTGGCCAATTGCAAATGTCATACAAGAGCTTCCTCATTCAAATTCTTTTTTTTTTTTCATTTTCAAATGTATTTTTTATTGTTATTTAAAATCCATAGCTCATAATTATTCATTACTATCCAGTTTAGTGCTTATAATTGACATCACAAATCACTCTAGTCAATTTGTTTGTTATATTATTATTTTGAAAATGGATCAAAACCATGTAACATTTACTTTTTTAAACACTCAAAAATTCCCTACCATTATTATAAAAAGCTTTAGCTTTAGTTAAAACACTGTCTTTATTACCTTCATTTTTCCTTAGCATATCCACCATACAACTATTATGATTAGAAGCATTAGTTGCCAAAGGTGAATGTAAAACAGCATTAGAATCAGTTGATGATTTGAGATCTGGTTTGTTTTTCACTGAAGTTACTTTCATAGCTGTATGTTCAGTTTTTGCACTGTTCATTATATCATTGATCTACAAGAAATAAAATAGTTTGTTGTAGCAAGCAATGCTCAATTGCATAGAAATACATGTAAAAAACAAGCAAAATAACTTATAACTTAATGATTTTGAAAATAAGTTACCCAAAATATGAAATAGTGTAAATTATATTCTTAATTTGTAAGAATTATTTTTAAAATTTATATTAGTTTAAGAAGACAATTTCTTTTTACTTAATTTCCATTCTCAAATGGCTTGTTCTAAAGGGAAAAGGGAGGGTATATTTTGAGGGGAAAATCTACATTTTTATAAGTTGTAGTTATTATTTAAGTAAATATGTATGTAACACAGGAGACAGCACCACAGCTACTAAGTCTAACATTCTGGTCAAATTTTCTTAACAAGGATCAGACATGTATATTACAGATCTGACAACTACTAAAAGTAAAATCTCAGTTACATGGACTCTTCAAGCAAAATAATTATTCTGTATAATTGAACTTCCCATATAGATATCAATATTTAATACACAAACATATCAATATACTTTACCATTAAACATTTTAGATAGGAATCATTCTAATTATATTTTATTTTTCTTAGTAAACATACTATAAAGAACACATTTAAACTTTTTTCTATTTCAAGTCATTAATGTGAATATCAGTTATTATATTACAACTAGAGGCCCAGTGCATGAAATTCGTGCCCTGGAGGGGAGGGGGTCCCTCAGCCCGGCCTGCACCTTCTCGCAGTCCAGGACCCCTCGCTCCTTACCGCCCGCCTGCTCGCTGCTCCTTAGCACTGCTGCAGAGGTGGGAGAGGCTCCCACTGCTGCGCGTATCAGCCGTGAGCCCGGCGTCTGGCTGAGCAGCACTTCCCCTGTGGGAGCGCACTGACCACTAGGGTGCAGCTCCTGCATTGAGCGGTCGTTCTGGTTGTTCCACCGTAATGGTCGCTTAGGCTTTTATTATATAGACTAGTAACTTCACTCTTTCAGGATCCCTCAGGGCGCAACAAATGGCACCAGGGCCCAGACCACAAATTCCCTCATTGTTATTGTTATCACTAGAGGCTCGGTGCATGAAATTTATGCACTGGGGTGGGGGAAGTGCCTTAGCCCAGCCTGCGCCCTCTCACAGTCCTGTGCTCTCTTGCAGTCCGGGACCACTTGGGGGATGTCCGCCTCCCTAAGGGGATCGGGCCCAAGCCAGCAGTCAGATATCCCTCTCGCAGTCCAGGGCTCTCGCAGTCTGGGACCCCTTGCTCCTTACTGTCCGCCTGCAGCAGAGGTGGGAGAGGCTCCTGCCACTGCCACTGCGCTCACCAGCCATGAGCCCAGCTTCTGGCTGAGCAGTGCTCCCCTTGTGGGAGTGCACTGACCACCAGGGGGCAGCTCCTGCATTGAGCACCTGCCCCCTGGTGGTCAGTGCACATCATAGCGACCAGTCGTTCCACCGTTTGGTCAATTTGCATATTAGTGTTTTATTATATAGGATACTTATAGGTCCAATGAACCATAAAAATGATCTGATTTCATTGATACTCCAATATTGCTGCTCCTTTTTAGTTACCTGTTGTTACTTTTATAACTATATTGTCAACTATAACTTCTCATGGTTCTAAGGAGACTTAACATGCCCTATACTTCTCTTCTAATTGATAGTGATGGTGCTACTGTTAATAAATAATGATGCTAGCCACAACCATTAGGAAGCATTATACTATGTGACAGGAATTCTTTAAGTTGAATAATATGACCCCTATTATTCATGAAAAAAATGAGATTCAGAGACCATAAATAATCTACCCACAGTCAGGGAGTCAGTAATAACAGAGCTAGAATTTGAACCAAGGTGTATGTCACTCCAAAGTCTCCATGTTGTAATGTCTCTAATGTACTCTTTGCTTAAAAATCAGGTATCTATCTAGTCTAACTAGAATTGTTCAAAATGAGAAAAAAATAAGCCCTGAGGATTTTTGGTTAAACATAGCAGATTAAACACGTTTCAGGAGATTCCTCCAAAAATCCAACTCAAATAGTCATAAAGGAATATCTGTCTCTAGAGAGGCATAATCAAGAGGGACAGAGTGGGCAATTATTATACTTCATTATAAACCTTGTAGTATATCTAAAATTTTTTAAGAATCTATAATAAAAGAATAATATGGTAATTAGACCAGATGTCCTTCCAGACGACCTTCCCGATGAAGCCAGGCTGCAAGGGAAACCCGGGTCCCGGGTGCCTGCCAGTGGCCGGAGGGAAGCCTGGGTCCCGGGTGCCAGAGGGAAGCCGGTGCCAGCAGCCAGGGGAAGGAAGGCCTACTCTTGCATGAATTTTGTGCATTGGGCCTCTAGTATATAAATAAAATATAAACTCAACATATAATATATGTGTGTATAGCACCCCTTAGCCATAGTTTCGCTTTTTGTGATTTCAGTTACCTGCTGTCAACCAACCATGGGCCAAAAATATTAAATGGAAAATTCCAGAAATAAACAACTAATAAATAATTCAAACGTTCTACACTGCATGCTTTTCTGAGTAGCATGGTGAAATCTCCCGCTGTCCCACTCCATCCTGCCTGGATGAGAATCCACCCTCTGTCCAGTGTAGCCATGCTGTATACACTACCTACCCACTGGTCGCTTAATAGCCATCTTGGTTATCAGATGGACTGTTGTGGTATCACAGAGCTTGCCTTCAAATAACTCTTACTTAACAATGGCCCCAAAGTGCAAGAGTTGTGATGTTGGCAATTTAAATATGCCAAAGAGAAGCTATAAAGTGTTTTCTTTAAGTGAAAAGGTGAAAGTTCTCAACAAGGAAATTTTTAAAAATCATATAGTGAGGTTGCTAAGATCTATGATAAGAACAAACCTTCTATTTGTGAAATTGTGAAGGAAAAAGAAATTTGTGCTAGTTTTGCTACCGCACCTAAAACTGAGAAAGTTACAGCCACAGTACATGGTAAGTGCTTAAGATGGAGAAGACATTAAATTTGTGGGTGAAAGAATAAACAGAAAATGGGTCCCAACATGTTGTGCAGAAAGCACTTAGCCCATATGAAGGCTTTAGCAAGGGATCTCCTGAAACAAGCAACCACATTCATATAACCTTTATTACAGTCTATGGTTATAATTGTTCTATTTTATTATTAACTATTGTTGTTAATCTCTTATTGTGCCTATTTTATAAATTAAACTCTATCATAGGTATGTATAGGAAAAAACAATATATAGTGTTTGGTACTATCCACAGTTTCAGGCATCCACTGGGGGTCTCGAAGTTACCTCCCCACAGAAAAGGGGGGGATTACTATATGTGTGTTTGTGTGAGTCTATTAATATGGGCTATTCAGAAATGACTGTATGGGCTTTATTTGTTATATCCCCTTTTTGGCATAATAGTCTTTTTTGCTTATTACAGGTCCTCTGCCATGTTCAGAACACCTGAGCCTATATCTACATCATTTCCCTTGAAAAGAATGTACTGTGAATGTAAAAGCACAGTTTGCCAGATAAAATCAGTGTAAATCCTAGGAAGCTTATTCATTAATCTCTACAAAAACCTACTGTGAAGCACTTCATAAACAAGAGATAACCTCACACACACCGGTGCTCAACTTAGCAACTCATATTCTTTGGTAAACAAAATACATAGTTAAAGAAATATATTTCATATATATTTTGAAAGTACACCTTTAGAAATTTAAAATGTGTATAATATTTAGAAATGGCAAAAGTATAAATAATGGATTAGCCTCTGATGCCATGTGTAATGAGGTCAGGGGTTTTTAATTCAGGCTACTGTCACCATGATCTATGGACCTTACTTTAAAAACACAGCTACCTGAGCATCATCCTAAAGATTCTGCTACTACTAGATCTGGGGAAAGGCTTGGGAATCTATGTGTTTATTTTTTAATCTCACAGGTGATTCTGATGTACAGCCAGGATTGAAAACTCCTGTCCTAAGGTAATATGCTAACAATATTAAAACATGGGACTGTAACCATACACATTCATTTATCATCCTAAATTTTTTTAAACTTACACTGTTAGGAATGATGCTATTACTGTCCTGTCTGTGAGGGTCCATCCTGACTCCTGCAAGAATAAGAAAGTTCAGACTGATATGATCTAAATTAGCTTCAATAAAATATATTACAATAAAAAATTTTTCAAGAGTTAAATGTTAAAGGTTAAAAAGTAGTTATCTTTATCAAAGTTTATCTGCTTTCTTAATAATTGACTGAAATCATTTCTTGGGGAACATGTAAAATTAAATTTGCTTTTATTTTCCAAGTACCTGTTAGTTAAAAATATTTGGGGGGTGCGGGGGAAGCCAAAATACGTATGAAAGCTAATTAAAATCATCTCCTGGAGTTAAGGAGCTTGTCAAATTAAGAAAGTCCATCAAAATGAACTGAAGAAACAAGCTACCCTACATATCTGAGTTCTACTACATTGTAATTGTAAAACAGTCAAGTTACAAAGTTGAAACACAACATATTTGATTTACCAGACAGGAAACATCATATAAGATTTCTTACACCAGGCCTACTCATAGGCTTTTTAGTATCTTAAAAAAAAAAAAAAGCATACATGCTATAAGTGTGACAATTTATGTTAAGTATGCAATTTACCTTGCATATTTGTTGCTGCTGAAGAATCTGATGATGCAGCTTGGTATGGCAAGTCGGTATTCAACTGCAAAAGATAGCCCTCAACTGTAGGCACTTCATCCCATTTGACATGAAAAGAGTTGGTAGTGGCTTTGATCAGTTGTACTTGTGATGGGGCTGGTGGTTTCTCTAAAGAACAATATTGATATTGATATTATAAGCTTCAAATGTGTCAATAGTTTGCATATAAAAGTTTGTGTAGACCTGGAGCTCTGAAAATGTCAGCAATGAATATTTCATCTGTTTACCAAGAGGGAAAAAATTTACTCAAATAAACACAGCTATGGAAGGTCAAGTGAAAATAGTTTGGGGTTCTATTTTTTTATTTAATCCTTTATATAAATAAATTTAAAAATAATGTAGTTCCAACCTATTTGAATCATCAGATTCAGAAAAAAAATGTTTAATCCTAGAAGTGAGGGGAAGTATTACATAGTAATAGCTACATAATTTTACCTACTCTAAGTTTTTAATTTTATGAGTCAATTTTTAGGCAACAGTATACATGTTAGAAATACTGTTAATGCTAGGTGATTTGGGTATGATATTTTGGAACAACATAACCTCTTTGAAGTTAATACCCTTTTATCAAAACTTGTACTATCCAAAACAGGTAATTACTGTGGTATAAAATATTACCAACATTTCCAAAACAAATAAAAATTACAGACTCTTAGAACTTGAAAAAAGGAACTGAGATTATTTCTACGATATCCTTTTCCTCTTTTAGTTTACCTGCCAAACCACAGAACTCACAATTCCAGAGGTAGTATATCACATCTTTGCACAGTTATATAAGACAATTAATTCTTCTAGTGAACTGAAATCTATAAATGATAACTTAACCCCTACAGAGTATATCTAATATCTCTTCGTATCTTTTAGAGTAGCAGTCAACAAACTATAGCTCATGTGAATTTTTTGTAAATGAAGTTTTATTGAAGGTATGCTCATTTTTTTATGTATTGTCTATGACTGCTTTCATGGTACAACAACAGAGTTGAGTAGTTATAACAGAGACCATACGGCTTGCAAAGCCTAAAATATTTACTACTTGAGCCATTACAGAAAAAATTGGATGGGCCTAATTCAGAGGATAATTAAGCCTAGATCCTTTAACTATTCCCATTGTATATTCCTCCATGACCCTATTAACAATCCAATTTATTTATGTTACTCAAAGTACAGCAACCTACACCTGAACAAAAGTATGGTTACAGGAGGTAAACCAAGCATTTAACAGAAGTTACATGAAGACAGAAGAGAGAAAACAGTAGGGTGCAAATCAATGAAATAAATCAAGAAAATTCCCAGAACTGAAGACCACGAAATTCCAGAAAGAGTCCACTGAGTACTCAAAACAATGAATTAAAAACAGGCACACAACAAGCACATCATCATGAAAATTAAGAACAAGTTGGGGATGAAGAAAAAAATCCTAAATGTTATCAGGAGTGAGGGAAAAGGACACATTTAAAAGGAGCAAAAATCAGAAGTGGTTCAAATTTCTCAACAAAAACACTAGAAGCTTGAATACAACATAACAATGTTTTCAAAATTCTTAAGGGTAATGATTTCTAATGTAGAATTATATTTCCATGCAAACCGTCAGTTACGTCAAAAGGAAGACTAAACATATTTTCAAATAATGCAAGATCTCAAAATAAATTGTCACCTATGCACCCTTTTCCTGGGATGTGTTCCACAAAAAATGAGGACATAAACTAAGATAGGGAAAAACACAGGATCCAGGAAACAGGAAATCCGGTACAAGTGAGAGGCAAAACATATCCCCAGGAGGATGCTGAAGGGAGACTCCAAGATGATAGCTGTGCTCAATCTGTGGAGAGCAATCACCCAGATTGAAGCAGAAGTAATCTCTTCAAGATGATGAAATTTGATAGAACATCTGATGCTTCTAACCATAAGGAGATGAGAGAAAATTTAAGCAAATAACAGAGTATGGATTGAATGAGTGGTAAAAAATATACAAATCTAAAACAAAAGTGATAGTTATTAATCCATGGCAAATAAAAAATAGGACAAGGAAGGTATTCAGCATACTCTATATGGCCCACCTGTGAACAATGTTTACATAGTCATGATATAAACATTGAATATTCCTCTAACAAAATGTTGGTGTATTTATATTGAGAGAATAGGAAGTAGGGAATGGTGGGGAAAGATAAATCCTTAACTTCTATAGTAGAAAGTGAGCATATTATGCCTAAACTGAAAAAAATCCAAGTAACAGTATACGCATGTTATATGTAGATATGGAAGTAAATATCAAAGAAGAATGAACAGAGTTAAAAATAGATGCTTGTGAGGCAAGGATAATGGGAGGAGAGTGGGAGCAAAAGACCACTATTCATAAAAAGCCTAATGGAATTGTATTACTCTTTTAAATATTATCAAGTGCACAAAGTTTAAAAGTGAAAAAAAGCAAAATGAAGAGCCCTCATACACCACCCACAAAATTGATGCTAACTTATCAAAAGGAAAAGCAAAATGGCCCTTATGATTAGTGGCCATAATTACTTTTATTTTATTTTTTATTTTTTATTTTTTTAAGTATCTGCCCTCTGACTCGAGGGACAGACAGAGAGAGCCTGCCCTCTGATGGAGGGACAGACACAGAGAGCCATAATTACTTTTAGATAAATATTCATGTCTAACACCTTTTATGGAAAGATTTATGGAAAAAATGGCTATTTAAAGCCAATGACTTTTATCCTTTTAAAAGTCCCAGATCCAGGGCCCTGGCTGGGTAGCTCAATTGGTTATAGTGTCATCCTGATGCACTGAAGTTGTAACTTTGATACTCTGTCAGGGCACATACAAGAATCAACCGATGGTCTTAGCTGGTTTGGCTCAGTGGATAGAGCGTCAGCCTGTGAACTGAAGGGTCTCAGGCTCAATTCCAGTCAAGGGCACATGCCTGGGTTGTGGGCTCAATCCCCAGTAGGGGGCATGCAGGAGGCAGCGAATCAATGATTCTCTGTCATCTTTGCTGTTTTTCTCTCTCTCCCCACCCCCTTCCTCTCTGAAACCAATAATACACACACACACACATATTTTTTTTAAAGAATCAACCGATGAATGCATAAATAAATGGAACAAGTCGATGTCTGTCTGTCTGTCTCTCTCTTGCCCTTCCTCTCTCTTTCTCCCATTAGTAAGTAAATAAAAATAAGTGTTATAAAAGTCATAGATCTCTTAGAGACTCTGCTTAAAGTGACATATCTGCTACTGAGAAAAATTTACATGCACACATTTTTCTTCCAATCTCAGAGACTGAAGCTTATCTTTGGACTTCACTTAATAATTCCCAATTTCAAATATGAATCAGTACGTTGGATTTTCTATATTTTTCTCCCGCTTGCTAGTATGTGCTTCTTTCATAGTCTCTAACTTTTTTCACTTATTATTTTTTCATTATCTTAATTTTAAAATTAAACTGTTTTTACATTACCAAAGTAATATATGCTATTATAGATAATACAGATAAGAGAGAAAACCTTTTAAGAAATGTCTGATCTAGCCCCGTAGACAATATTGTGGTACACAGTGAATCTTTCAAGATTTTTCTGTTTATACACTTTAAAAAACATAGGTATGTTTTATCATCTGCTTTTCTCATATAACACATATTACATCTCCAGATCTGATTTTTCTACTGGCCTCCAGACTTCTTTATTCACTAACCTGCCTACTTGATCTTATTTCATGGTCTAGCACAGTCTAAATGGAACTCAATTTCCCCAAAGCTTGTTTTCTCATCTGTCTTCCCCATCTCAGTAAATGGAAATACCACCACATTTTTCATGCAAAAAAACTTCATCCTCCATTCCTCTCTTTCTGTCATCTGCCACAGCCAATTCATCAGCCAGTTCCATCAACAAGAACTCCAAAATATATTCTGAATTTATCCATTTCTCCTCATCTCCACTGTCACCACTATCGTCTGACTTCCTTGTCTACTGCAAAAGCCTCCTGCCTCCCATGTGTGCACTTTTGACCGCTATCATTTGTTTTCCACACAAGTGCAGTGACTGTTCCAAAATGTTCAATAGATCATAGCATGCCTCTCCTTCAAACTAATAAGTAACTTACTATTGTACTTTAAAAACAATTTAAACTCTACTACGGTGTTGGAGGCCCTACATGATCTGTCCTATGGTCACGTCTCTAACCTCCATTCCTGCACTCTCCACTTTTCCTCAGCTTAAATCTATTCCCAAACATGCCAAGTATTCCCATCTTAGGGCCCTTGCACTTGCTATTCACTCACTCCTCTTCTAGTTTTCCTCCAGCTTTTTACATGGATGGCATCTTCTCACCATTGGGATTACATCCCAAATGCCATCTCATCCTTTTCTAACTCCCCATTCTGAAGTAGCCACCCCTCCCTTCATTCCTAGTAACAACACCCCCCATCACTATCTCATTGTTCTCTCTTACTGTCTTCACATACTGACCAGAAACTGAACTTATTTTGTTAATTTGTTGGATTATTTCCCGTCATCTCCCTGCCCTCATACTCTCTTAGAATATGAGATCTTTGAAAGCAGGGAAACTATCAGTCTTGTTCATTGCTGTATTTTTAGCATTTGGAACAATTTCTGGTACACAGCTGTCAATCAAGGAATATTTATTGAAAAAATAGATGTGATTTCCATCTTTAAAATATTTTTGGTGTTATAATACTTTTTAAAAAAATCTTTTTATTTTGGAATAATTTTAGATTTACAGAAAAATTGCAAAGAATTCTCATATATCCTTTCCTGTTTCCCCTTAATGCTAACACATCTGTTAAAACTAAGAAATGAACATTGGAGGCCCTGGCCGGGTAGTTCAGTTGGTTGGAGCATCTTCCTGATACGCCAAGGTTGTGGGTTCAATCCCTGGTCATGGCACATATAAGAATCAACCAACTGATGCATAACTAATTGGAACAAGTCAATGTTTCTCTCTATCTCCCTCTTCCTCTCTCTTTAAAAAATCAATTAAAAAAAGAAATTAACATAGACTACAGACTATTCAGATTTCACCAGTTTTTCAATTAATGTCTTTTTTTGTTTCAGGATCCAATCTAGGGCATCACCTTGCATTTAGTCTTCATGTCTCCTTCATCTCCTCCAATTTGTGACTATTTCTCAGTCTTTCCTTGTTTTCCATCATTTTGAAAATTTGAACAGTACTGTTCACACAGTCTGCAAAATAGAATGTCCCTCACTTTGGGTTTGTCTGATATATTCTCACAGAATAGAGTAATGGATTTTTGGGATATCACAAGGGTGAAGTTTCTTCTTATCTCATGATATGGGAGGCAGGGGCAAATGATATCAACTTGACTTATCACTAGTGATATGAACCTTGATTACTCGCTTAAGGTGCTGTTTGCCAGGTTTCTCCACTATAAAGCTTCTATTTTTTCCCTTTCGTACTCTATTCTTTGGAAGGGAGTCACTAAATCCAGTCTACCCTCAAGGAGAGGGAAATTAAGAAACTCTCCTGGAGTGTGAAGTATCTACATATATTATTTCTTCCATGAATTTTTTAAATCCTCCTCCAAGCATATGCTTATTGATTTCAGAGAGAGAGAGAGAGGAAAGGAGGGAGAAGGAGAGGAGGTCGAGGGAGAGACAGAGAGAGAAACATCGATGTGAGAGAGAACATCAATTGGTTGCCTTCTGTACGTGTCCTGACCAGAAATCAAACCCGCAACCTAAGTATATGCCCTGACCAGGAATCAAACCCACAACCTTTCAGAATATGTGATGGTGCTCCAGCCAACTGAGCCACTCTGGCCAGGGCTCTTCCATGTATATTTATTTTTTTTGTATTTTTTAATTGCTGATAGTACTATAGATGTCTCCCATTTCTCCCCTTTTTGCCCCCTCCACCCATCTCCTATGTTTTTTTTTTTATTGATTTTTTTTTTTTTTTACAGAGAGGAAGGGAGAGGGATAGAGTTAGAAACATCGATGAGAGAGAAACATTGATCAGCTGCCTCCTGCACACTCCCCACTGGGGATGTGCCCGCAACCAAGGTACATGTCCCCGACTGGAATCAAACCTGGGACCCTTGAGTCCAGAGAGTGGAAGAGCATCTACTGAGCCAAACCGGTTAGGGCTCCTATGTATTTTTAATTATGGGAAAGATAAGCAGTGGAATAATGTCTCAAAAGACAGACATTATTCCAATACTTATTTACCTAAAGGAAAATTTTTATCTGTTGAATATTCTTACCTACCAGTATCAAGATACCAAAGATCCTTGCAGCAAACTTGACTATTCAGTGCTTTTCTGTAGCCATCTCTTCCACTCCAAAAATACAATCGTGTGCCAATTGCAACAGCACAGTGCCCAGCTCTTGGTCTTGGTCTTGAATTTTTTTTATCTTCCTGAGAATCTGATACTAGGGTGGTCCATTCTGCTGTATCTAAAAAGATAGAAATATCCATGACTAATCTGTTATTCTTAAACAAAACAAAAATTCTTTTGTTAATAAATTTTATTTGATTAAGCAACTCTTAAAAGACTCACCCAGATTTAGGTAAGAAAATGAACTGGTACATTTCCATTCACAATCTTGAGATGAAGCCTCAATATTTTCCCCCTTATGTGGAACCCACCCTCCAAAAATGTACATCCTAAAAAACAAACAAACAAAAAGAACATAAAGTAGTTAAATTTTTTCCTAAAGCTTTAATTTTATTTAGATTTAAAATCCTAATAACAGACTTAAATGTCTTATTTGTTGACACCAAGCTATAGAACTATTCACTCACTTGTCAATGCCAAGGTAATGGAAATAAGATAATGAATAAAGTAGACTTCTTTCAAGTGTTTACAATTTTATGAAGCAATAAAGAATCAAAATGATCTCTCTCTGGCAAGTTATTCAAAGTGGCAAATATTTCAATTATTATACATTTGAAAATCAATACTGATGTAATATACTAAGGGTATCTCAGTCAGAAAGATACTCAAATGATCCATGACATTCAAAGTCAAATTTAGAATTGTATGCATATAGTAACCAAAGAGGATTAAGTTTCTTATTAGTCTGGCCACTGATATCACTCAAATAAAAAACTTTAAACTATGTTCTTAGGGCCCTCGAAGTTCTTGAGACACCCCTAATGGCTAATGAAGGAGAAAGGCTCATCCAGTAGAGCTTGGGTCCCATGTGATTTCAAGCTAACCAGAGAAGCTCTATTTTTAATCTCTTATCTATTAGAGTTCCAATGAAAAGCTACATTTTATAAAAGGGTTCTGCTGTTTTAAGAAATGTCTACTTTTTAAAAAGAACTAATGAGTCCTAGCTGGGTAGCTCAGTTGGTTAGAGCACTGTCTGGATGCACCAGGATTGCAAGTTTGGTCCCTGGTCAGGGCACATACAAGCATCAATCAATGAATGTATAAAAATGATGTCTCTCGCTCTCTCTCTCTCAAATCAATAAATTAAAAAATGTTTTTAAATAAAAGGAACTAGTGAGGTTCTAAATTACAACTAGCTGTTTCCTAAAACATATTTTGTTTGTCTATTTTGAAAAACAAACTAATAAATAAGATGACAGAAGGAGACGACTTTGGGTGGTGAACACACAATGCAATATACAGATAATGTATTACAGGATTGTATACTTGAAACTTATATAATTTTATTAACCAGTGTCACTCCAGTAAGTTTAATAAAATTTTGTTTGTTTTCATTTGTTTAGTCCTCACCTGAAGATATTTTTCCATTGATTTTTAGAGAGTGGAAGAGAGAGGGAAAGACAGAGAGAAATATAGATGTGAGAGAAACACATCGATTGGTTGCCTCCTGCAAAAGCCCCAACCAGGAGGAGGAGCCTGCAACCGAGGTCTGTGCCCTTGACTGGAATCGAACCTGGGATCCTTCCATCCACAGGCTGCAGCTCTATCCACTGAGCCAAATCAGCTAGGGCAATTTAGTAAAAATTTTTAAAAAGAAGTAATGAGGATCTAAATTACAACTGTTTCCAAAAACACTGCTTTTAGGGTAAAGTCTCTATTTAATTAAATACTTAAATTTTATTTTTAAAAATACTAGTTCAAGCCCGGCCGGCGTGGCTCAGTGGTTGAACATCGACCTAGGAACCAGGAGGCCACGGTTCGATTCCGGGTCAGGGCACGTGCCCGGGTTGTGGGCTCCATCCCCAGTGTGGGGTGTGCAGGAGGCAGCCGATCTATGATTCTCTCTCATCACTGATGTTTCTATCTCTCTCTCCCTCTCCCTTCCTCTCTGAAGTCAATAAAAATATATTTTAAAAAAAAACTAATTCTGGCCCAGTGTTGCACAAATAAGGGCACTTACTTGTTGACGACAGTAATAGCTAACCATTAAGTGCCTCTATGTACCAGGCACTGTTTGAAATATTTTAAATGTATTAACCCATTTAATTCTCCTGACAACTTTGTGAAGCAGGTATTATTATCATCAGCATTTTATATTTCAGAAGATTTAGGTACAAATAGGTTACGTTTCCTTGCCCCAGGTCATATAGCACAAACAGCAAAGCTGGGACTTGAATTCAGGCAATCTAGTTTCAGAGTCTGTAGTCTAACCATAACTCCATCAAAAGTATAACCATGGAATGTACATACTGAGTAATAGCCGAGTACAAATCAAGCACTACCAAAAATATGTAAAAAGGAACAGTGAGGTGTGTCAAACCTGTCAATGGAGGACTGATCACTTTGACAACACTTTGCGTTACACTTACGTAATACGTACTCTGTGCAAGGCATTGTAAGGAATGTAAAGAAGTATAAGAGGCAGCATGATAAGAAAATGGCACATTAAGCATTTTAGCTTCTGTAGGCATATTTTTTTAGCTTTAGTAAGCACAAACATTATTAAATTCAGTAATATATTTCTAAGAAACAGGTAGCATCACTCTTCTTTGTGTATATCTTTCTTTTTTAAAAAAAAATAAATCTTTATTTTTGAAAGTATTACATATGTCCCCTTTTTCCCCCATTCCCCTCCCTCCACTCTCCCTGCCTTCCCTCTGAGGTTTGAGTCTGTTCGATGTTTCTATTCAGTTTAAAAACAGTGAAAACAAAAAAGCACCATACTTGTTTCCTATAACACTGGCTGTGTGAAGGCTTCGTGGAAGTGGCACTGTCCCTTTAGTTTCTGGTTTTGACCATGACATAGTTTCTAAAAGTAAAAATAAGTATATTAGCAACTTGATCTAATAACAGCAAACTATCTCAACTTGCAGAATTTTAAAAATTAAAACCAAAAAGGTCTTACTAAAATAAAGCAAAAATATTTCAAAACTGTTACTTGGATTTCATTTTAAACATTTCCAACTGACATAAATTGCTAGTCACAGAAATCTACTTACACTTTATTGTTAGTACTTGTAATAGAGAGATGTATTTAGAATACCATGAATTCTGAATTGGGACATTAGGGATTTTAATATTTTAAGTAAGAGTACACTGGGCAGAGACAGTCAAAAGTAAGAGGCATACCTACTCCCCAATTATTTATTCCTAGGATCTCTTTAAAAAGGGCTACTCAAGCCATGGCTGGTATGGCTCAGTTGCTTGTAGCATCACCCCAAGCACTGAAAGGTTGCGGGTTGGATTCCTGTTGGGGAGCATGCAAGAAGGCAACCAATTGATGTTTCTCTCACATTGATATATCTCTCTTCCCACCTCCCCCCACCCCCCCTCTCTCATCAGTAAAGAGCATATCCTTGGATGAGAATTTTTTATTTTTATTTTTTTGGATGAGGATTTTTTTAAAAAGAGGTACCCAAGGTTTTTCGCTGACCAGCAGTAACATTACTAATGCTACATTTCCTGTAGATAAGAGTAACGATATAAATTTGATCATCCCCAACTGGGACACTTCACAGAGTGAAAGTGGATGCTATGGGATAATAAGCATGAACTAAAACCATTAAAGCAAACCAGGACATATGGTGATCCTACTGGCAGGAAATACAGGAGAGTCACTGTCATAAACACTCATTTGTTCAATCTAATTGATCGGCAGGAACCATTCACATCACACCCTGCTGCCCCTGGTGATGTCTACAGTGCTAGTCCTATATAATAAAAGCCTAATATGCTAAATGTCCAGTCATCCATTCAACCAATCAAAGTGTAATATGCTAATGATATGCTAAGGCTGCTCAACCACTCACTATGATGTGCACTGACCACTGGGGGAAGATGCTCCGATTAATAGGTGAGCTTGCTGCTGGGGTCTGGCCGATTGGGACTGAGCAAGATGGGCCAGACACGCCCTGGAGTCCTCCCATGGTCCCTCCCCAGCTGTCCAACCTCCCGCTTCCCTCCCTGGCCCTGACTGTGCACTGATGGGGTCCCTTGGCCTGGCCTGCACCCTCTTGCAATCTGGGACCCCTTGGGGGATGTCGGAGAGCCGGTTTCAGCCTGATCCCCCAGGCCAGACCGAGGGACCCCACTGGTGCACGAATTCATGCACCGGGCCTCTAGTTATAAATAAATCTAAGTGCAACTCAATCAATACTGTAATAAAAAATATTTTTCAAAGCAATTTTTATATTTGCTTTTATCAGTCATAACCAGTTCTTGAGCCTGAATCAAGTTAAGCTTACCTAAGTCAAGTTGCCATAGGTCATCCAGGCGAGCACCACACATTCCACCAAAAACATACATTTTAGGACTCCCAGAATCTTTTTTGCAATATATAACAGCTGTGTGAGATTCTCTTGGAGAAGGCACAATCCCTTTAGTCACTGGAATGCTCCAACCCACAACACCAGAACCATGCTGTAGCTCCAATTCATAGAAATCATTTAAATATCTAAGATATTAAAAAAATGAAAACATTAGCATAATGTATACCTTTCATTTTTTCTACCTACAAAGGTAATATATGCTTACTATGAAAATTCATATAATACAGAAAAACATTATGAGAGCAGAAACCCCATACCTAATCATCAACACATATTTACCAAACACTACTGTGTATCAGGCACCCTTCTGGGGATAAGTAGAACAGAAGAGATCTAAAAAATTCTGCCATCATTTAGCCAAAACTCTTGTCCATGACAATAACCAATATAGTTTTAAAACATAGCCATAAATTCTGTGACACTCTTCCCACCAGGAGGTAGGGTCTATGTCCTCTCCCTTGATTCTGGGCAGGCCTGTGACTGCTCTAACTAGTAGTGTATGATGAAATGACATAATGTGACTTCTGAGGCTGAGTCACAGAAGGCCAATGCAGCTTCACTATGAAATCTTGAACCACAACGTAAGTCCAACTATCACACAACCACCATCTAGAGGAGCCATATGTAGGCACAAAGGATGACAGTCCCAGCTGAGTCCACCCTTCAGCCATCTCAGCTGAGGCATCATACATGCAAGTGACCATTCATGCATTCCCATCTGAGGGCCTAATCATTATTGCTATGTTCTGTCTGAATTCCTAATGCACAGAATCCTTGAGCGTAATAAAATGGTTATTTTGCATCACTAACTTTTGGAGCAATTTATTACATGGTATGAGATTACAAAAAAATTACTACTGATAATAATTGGTAAGACTTCTCTCTGTGTGGATATCCACATACGTATAAATGAGGCATATTACAAATGTTGTTTTGCAAGTTCTCTTTCTTTTTAAATTTTCACTCTATAATGTCACATACAACAATGTCCTATACAACTTTTTTACTTTTGGAACTGGCATAAACTTCTTATCTGTGACATGAATGTTTTCAATAAAATAATGTTTACAGAAACCTATTTCCTATTAAATTACTACTCAAATATGAAGGCAAAATTAAAACATTTGAGGTATATAAAACTTCAAAGTTTAGCCATATAATTGTTTTAGGAAAAAGTGATTCTAGATGTCAATCAGGAAAAATAAAAAGAAATCCAAGAAAAAATACACTGAATAAGAGAAACAGAAGAGCAAAGAAAATAGCAATTTATAATTATATTTAAATTGATGTTGATAACTGTGGTTGTGAGGTCTAAATAATCACTAAGAAAGACTGACCAAAAAATTAATTTATTAACATTATTTCAATCTAAAATAAGATTTAAGAATATATGGAAAAAGGAGGTAAGCATTTAAAAAAAGGCTTAAAGGTAAAACTAGTAACCTATTCCCAAACGATTTTTAAGAAAACTAATCCAATTAAAGATATATATTAGAAACCTACAGCAAATATCACAATTAATGATAAAAAGATAAATATACCAATGAAACAGAATAGAACCTAGCACAAGAGTTGACAAACTTTTTTGATGAAGGGTCAAAATTTAAACATTTTAGGCTCTGCAGGTCATAAAGTCTGTCACAACTACTCAGCTCTGCTTTTTCAATAGAAAGCAGTCAGAGTCAATATGTAAATGAATGGGCATGGCTATATTCCAATAAAACTTTATTAACAAAAAACAGGCAGCAGGCCAAATTTGGCCCACAGAGTAAGTATAGTTTGAACTCCTGGTCTAGAGAGCCTAGAATCTAGATAAAGCCCCATATATTTGAGGATAAAGATATGACAGAGATAGGGCTTCAAATTAACAAGAAAAAAATGGCTTACTTAATAAATGGTGGTGGGAGAATTGGAACTCCATTAGGAAGAAAAGTAAACAGTAGTCACAAAAATACATTCTAAATGTATTAATGTTTTAAACAAAAAACAAAGTTGTGAATGTACTAGAAGAAAATACCTAAAAAATTATTTTTATAGTTTTGGAGTAAAAGAGTCTTCCTAAACAAGATATAACACCAGAAAGCCATAAAATAAAATATTGTCAAACTTGATAAACAAAAATAAGGCCTCTATAAAAGAAAAAGGGAAACAGAAGACTTGGAATGAGTATTTGGAACATATTAAACAAATATACAAAGAACTCCTAAGACTCAATAATAAAACTGAAATCCATGAAAATATGATTAAAATAATAAATGAATTCAGCAAAGTCAGAGGAATACAAGACCAATATACAGAGACCAACTGTATTTCGATATACTAGTAATGAACAATCCAAAAATAAGAAATCAAACCTATTCACATCATCATCGAAAATAATAAAAAATTAAGTATAAATTTAACAAAATAAGAGCAAGACTTGTACATTGAAAGCCTCAAAATATTGCTGAGAGAAACGAAAGAATGTCTACATAAATGGAGAGACATTCCATGTTCATGGATTGGAAAACTCAATATTAATAACATAGCAATTCTCCACAATTCAATCTATATATTCAACACAATCACCATCAAAATCCCAACAGAACTTTGTGCAGAAATTGGCAAACTGATCCTAAAATTTATTATTTTTTTAATATATTTTTTATTGATTTTTTACAGAGAGGAAGGGAGAGGGATAGAGAGTTAGAAACATCAATGAGAGAGACACATCGATCAGCTGCCTCCTGCACAGCCCCTGCTGGGGATGTGCCCGCAACCAAGGTACATGCCCTTGACCGGAATCGAACCTGGGACCCTTCAGTTCACAAGCCGACGCTCCATCCACTGAGCCAACTGTATATCCACATGTAAAAAGATGAATTTAGACATTTACTTTCCCCCAGGAAAAAAAATTAACTCAAAATGAATCATATATATACATGTAAGAGCTAACACTATGAAACTTTTAGAAGAAAATAGAGGAACAAATCTTCAGAAGCATGAGATAGGCAGAGTTCTTAAATATGACATTAAAAGCCTGATCCATAAAATAAAAAATTAATATGTTGGGCTTATCAAAATTAAAAACATTGTGCTTCAAAAGACACCATTAAGAAAATTAAAGACAAGCTAGACTGGAAGAACATATTTATAAATCACATTTCTGATTAAAAACAAACTTGTATCCAGGAATATAAAGAATTCTTACAATTTATAATAATAAAAGCATAATATGCTAATTAGACCAGGCATCCTTCCAGATGTCCTTCTGGACGACCTTCTGGATGAAGCCAGGGCTGTGAGGGAAGCCCGAGTCCCAGGTGCCTGCTGGCAGCCAGAGGGAAGCCCGGGTTCCAGATGCCTGCTGGCAGCCAGAGAGCAGCCTGGGTCCCAGGTGCCTGCTGGCGGCCAGAAAGCAGCCTGGGTCCCAGGTGCTGGAGGGAAGCCGATGCCCGCAGCCAGGGAAGGCCTACTCTTGCACGGATTTCGTGCATCGGGCCTCTAGTTCAATAATAAGAACACAAACAACTTCATTTAAAAATCAATGAAGAGTTGAATAGAAATTTCACCAAATGGCTGAAAAGCTCATGAAAAGATGCTCAATATCATTGGTCATTAGGAAAATTAACCACAATGACATACCACTACATTGGTGACAATAAAAAAGGCACACAATAACAAGTGTTAGCAAGAAAGTAGAGGAACGAGAACTTTCATAAATTGTTGGTGGGAATGTAAAATGAAATAGTCACTTTGGAAACAGCTTGGAAGTTCTTAAGAACTTAAATATAAATTTACCATATGACCCAGTAATTCTTCTATGTTTCTAATCTAGAGAAATAAATACATGTCCATACAAAGCTTTGTATGTAAATGTTTACAGCAGCATTACTCATAAAAGCCCAAAACTGGAAACAATCCAAATGTCCATCAACTGATAAAATAGATAAATGTGCTATATCCATGCAATCCATACAAAATAGGAATTGCAAATATCCAAAAAGCAATTAATGAAACTCATTTCCAATTTTAAAAATATCAAAATAAAATTATCTATCTCTATATATAAAAGCCTAAGCAACCAGCTGACCAGCCGACTGTTCAACCGGCCGGTAGCTATGATGCACACTGACCACCAGGGGGCAGATGCTCAATGCAGGAGCAGAAACCACAGGCACGGAAACATGGAACAGATTGATGAATCTCAGAGGGAAGGGTGGAGGGGGGAGGGCGGAAGAGATTAACTAAAGATCTTATATGCATACTAGAGGCCCGGTACACAGATTTGTGCATCGGTGGGGTCCCTCCACCTGGCCTGTGGGGATCAGGCTGAAACTGGCTCTCTGACATCCCCCGAGGGGTCCCGGATTGCGAGAGGGTTCAGGCCAAGCCAACGGACCCCACTGGTGCACGAATCTGTGCAACAGGCCTCTAGTGTAATATATTCATCAATTAGCTTGGCAACAATTAAGAAGAGTGATACAATTCAGTATTGCCAAGAGTGTAGGCATTCTTGTACACTGTTATTAGGAATATAAATTGTCTTTCTCTTGGAGACTGACTCAGGAGTATCAGGAGTACCTAAAAAATTTAAACGTAAATACCTTTTGACATCCCCTCAAATTCCACTTATAAGTATCAGTCTTACAAAAATATTTATACATGTGCCAAGACTAATAGCAAAAAAGAAAGATATTTAAATGTCCATCAGCAGGGGAATGGTTAAGTAATCTGCATAATTCACACTACTTTCAGCCTTTAAAAAACAAGGTCAATATATACCTGCTGCCATGAAAAGAGCTCTAAGCTATACCTTAAAAGAATAAAACAACAAAAACAAACAAGTACACATCCAAAGTCACAGGGCAGAAAGAAAGATCCCACTTCTATAAAAGAAAATACATGTCTTTGTAGGATCAAATTAATGTTTCCAATTCTCCTCTCCCAGTAAGCAGAACATATATCCCTAGAATCATTCCTGAAGGCTTGGCCTTATGACTTGCTTAGACCAATGGAATGTGAACAGAACTGAATGTACTAGCTTTAGTCAGAGGCTTTAGAAAACACTGCATGTATCTATTTGCACCCTCAAGTAGCATAAACTCGGGAAGCCTGCCAGCTACATACAATAACTTAAGAAAAGTTGACTAATACAATGTATTACATGAAAAAGGTCCCAAAAGATACATATCAAATTGAATTATGTGTTTGCTATGTGGGGGACATTGATGCTCTGAGAAAGAACTTTACATACTTTCTAATTTTTATGAGTCTCTATCTAAAAAAAACTGTTTAATAGAAAAAATGAAAAAAAGACATGCTCAAAGTAAAAGTTTCTGCATTAGTGTGGTAGAATAAATTATTTTTCCTTTTCTCCAGTTTCCAAATTTTCCATGTTTTAGTAAGTGTTATTTTTTAAAGTTAAAAAATAAAAACTAAGACTCTAACATTAATTTAATGTAGTAAAAAGACCCATTATCATGGTCATAATAACTACTGTACTGTGTGCTGGTGGCAACCTCAAAGTGCTTTGAAAATTATGCCAATGATCTTTTTTAGCGATCACAATGACACTAAAAGGTAGGTATTTAATCACTCCGATTTCAATGAAGGAAAGCAGGCTTAGATTACTTCTACTAAAGGACACACATAGTGAGCAGTGAATCAGAAACAGCCTTTTAGACTCTAAATTTCCAAATCCTGACTGCTATAATGACAGTGTGATCAAAACACTATGTGAAAACAAAAGAGGTAGTGATTCTGTTTGGAAAAAGAAAGGACTGGTTCCAAAAGTATTTGCTTGTGTGAACCATTCTAATAGCTTTCTGTGTGAAAAATGGAAAATATGGCCTTCATTTTGTAGTCAAATATTTGTCACTAAATTCCCAGAGAAATCAATGTGAAAATAACCATTTGTTACTTTTCATGATCACTTATGTCAACCGAAATACATTAGCAGGTTCAAAAGATACAAATATATTGCTATAAGCAGTTATATTAGTATCAATTTAATAAGTATTTCTGATGAGAAAAGGCACAGTTTTGAAAACATATACTCCAGGGACTAAGAAAAATATAAATGCACACAAATTTGTTCTCTGTTAAGTTATGCAAAAAGGCTAAGCTTCATCCACTCTAATAATTAAAGATGGAAGAAACTAAATGTTCTTAATCTTAATCATAAGATAAGCATTTGGCCTGAAAAAGAGTCAGCATACCTGGGAACATTATTATTTGAATCTTCACTTTCATTTGCCAGGCCACCAAACAAATAGCATTTGTTACCATACAAAGAAAAGCTATGTCCAAGCCGAGGACAAGGAGGTAAACCAGAAGAAGGGGCATGGGGTTTCACTTTTTTCCATAACCAACGACTTGCCTAAAAAAGAGCATAAATACACTCAGACAAAATCAGGAAAGTATTCCTATATTGCTAATAGTATAACATCATACTAATGCATTTAAATCTGAATCCAATCAGAAGACTCCAAAAAGGTACTTTTGGGACAAATGACAATTAAGCAAATAACTTCTGGAATTAAAATAAATGTTCCAATAGAAATTCTGGATAATCTTCCATATTCATAAATTTTAAATATGTTTTTATTGATTTCAGAGAGGAAGGGAGAGGGAGAGAGATAGAAACATCAATGATCAGAGAGAATCATTGATCTGCTGCCTCCTGCACGCCCCCTATTGGGGATCGAGCCCACAAAAGGGGCATGTGCCCTTGACTAGAATAGAACCTGGGACCTTTCAGTCCCCAGGCTGACACTCTATCCACTGAGCCAAACCAGCTAGGGTCATATTCACAACTTTATACAATGGCAAATTAAGCTTATAAAAATAAACACTAACAGTCCTAAAATATTTTCCAAGTGAAACATTAAATATTATATATAGCTTTAAGATTAAATGTAATTTATGTAGTCTTACTTTCTGAAATTAGGTACTCCATTAATGATATATATTTTATCCTTTAAATAAGCACAAAGACAATTTAACAAATCAAACTCAAAAACTTATTCTCTAGCTATACATGCTTTCTAAAATGATTTTTAAAATTAGTTGCTTGTAAATAGGTATAATCCACCTACATCTGCCAATTACCAGATGCTCTCATGTTATATTGTTAGGCTTTTGTATTTTGGTGCAGTTCTTCAACTTCAGCCTGCAACACAAGCACCTGGAGGGCTTGTGAAAACATAGATCATGGCCCTGAGAACATATGCACAATTCAGGAATAAAAGTCAATTAGGGCTGTCACAGTGGACTCTGGTTTAGTAGAGTGTCAAATTGAGAAAGAATACGTAAAACTGCTATCCTTCTTTTGTATGTCTAGCCAGAAAAAAAAAGTTTAGTGTGAGGGTAACTATTTCTATAACTAAGGCAGAGGTTTTCAAAGTATTATCTGGGGACCAGCAGCAGCAGGTGGGAACTTGGTAGGAATGCATATAGCGAGGTCCCACTACAGACCATATTAATCAGAATCTCTGGAGGCAGGGCCCGCACCTATGTTTTCACAAGCCCTCCCAGTGCTTCTGCTGCAGGCTGAGGTTGAAGAACTGCACTAAAATACAAAGCCATAAACATGTAATATGTACAATGATGCTAAGTAACAGATATCTTAATGATACACATGTTCCACTGGGTATTGGGAAAAGATTACATCAAAAACTAGTTTTTCAGTGAAGTGGAAATAATTTCTTCTGAACTATAAAAGGTGAAGCTCACACTATTTTAAGTATGTTAATGAAATATTTTGAAATATTTTGAAGAATTATGAGCAATATCATTGAAATAATAAATCTGAAATACACTTACTTGTAACTCATATAACTCATTGCTGTATCTTCCATATTCAACCATTCCCCCAAATACTAATATTCTGGTACCATCACAGACAAATCCATGGGCAGCACAGCCTGGAGGGATGTCTCCTCTAACAGCTGGTAGGAACCACTGATTTGTAACTAGTTGCCAAAACAGAAACAAAATTAAAAGCAATTATTTTATTTATTTATTTGGTTGCTTCTTGTATGTGCCCTGACCAGATATCAAACCTGCAACCTTGGCTTATAGGGACAACGCTCTAACCAACTGAGCTACCTGGCCAGGGCCTAAATGCAATTTATCACAAACTATGAGTATGTACTTTATGTATATCATCTACATCAGTGGTCCTTAATTGGGGATGATTCTGCCCCTCACCCAGGGGCAAACTAGAATTTTTTAGTTGTCATAACTGGAGGGAGGGGGATGGTGCTACTGGCTAGTAGTGGGTAGAGGCTATGGATACCGCCAAACTTACAATTAAGTACAGTGCAGTCCCCGTCCACAAAGAATTCTCTCATTCAAATGTCCATAATGCTGCTGCTGGAAATCCCTGATCTACATCATGTTGCTCTTAGGAAAACCCTGCTGGATACCATCATCTCCGTTTCACAAGTGAAAAATCTGACAGCACGGATTCTAGGAAACTGGCGGAACAAAACTCAAACCAGGTCTAACTTATCCCAAAGCGAAAGCTTTACACCACATTGTCAAATCACGTTTTAAAAATGTTTTCTATTGACTTTGGAGAGAGAGAGGAAGGTAGAGAGACACAGAGAGAAACACCGATGTGAGGGAGAAACATCAGCCGGCTGCCTCCCACAGGCGCCCCCACCGGGATCCAACCCGCAGCCTCGGGGTGTGCGCCCGGACCCAGGACCGAACCCAGCACCTTTCCGTGCACAGGACCCAGCTCCCACCAGCCGAGCCACGCCGGCCAGGCAGGGCCCAGACAACTTTACCACTTCCTATGTCGGGGTGCCAGGAGAAGGGGAGGGTGAGAAAAATAAAACGCCCCCTATTCCGCCACCGTGTTAACCTTAAAGTGACCACTATGACTGAGCGGCTGGGTCCAAGAGAAGGGACTGTGGCCCAGACCCCACATTCAGGAGCATTAGCCTGACACCAAGGAAACCGGCTGCTCACAGCAGCGGGCGCATTTACAAGTGGGAAAATGAAGCCCCGACTTCCTTTCGAACCCGCGGCGGTGCTCCAAGGCC
>NW_005355621.1:3065638-3079349 GCF_000412655.1 Myotis brandtii
GGGCTACGCGTCCGGCCCGGGGCAGCGGGGCCACAGGTTTTGGGTGGGAGGACGTTTCCTACGACCAAGTCTCCCCTCCCCACCCAGCGCCCCGCGGTTTGTGTGCGCGAGAGAAGGTGCAGCGTTTGCCTTTACGGCCGCCTTGAGCATCTAGGATGTGCGGGCGGGTCAGACCCGTTCAGCGGTCACAGCACCGAGGGCGGAAAGCTCGCGCAGAGGCTCGAGGTGTCGGGACGCGGGGAGGGGAGAGCGAAGTCTGTCTCCGCGGAGGCGGGACGCGCCGCCTGGGCCCGGGATACCCTGGAACGCGGGCGCGAGGGAGGGAGTCTGGACCACGACCCCAGGGAGGAGGGGAGCTGAGCCTGCAGAGGCCACTCAGGACGGCCAGGCTTGGCGATGACATTCCCAGGGGCTGAGGAACGGCGAGCCACCAAAGGTTCTTTCTGTTTTTGTTCCGTGTAAGCAGGTGAGAGTTATACGGAGAGTCCTGTTTGATTACCGACAGGTGAGCATCGTCCGTTGCCAAGCACTGTCCTCATGGCCTTGGCTGTCCTAACTCATTTGATCCTCCCAGCAATCCAGGGAGCGGGTACTGTTACCTCCTTCTCGTGGTGGGGGAGTGAGGCACAGAGAAGGAATTGTCCCGGGGCTCCGAGCAGAACAGGGTGGGGAGCAGGGTTCAGGCGCGGGGTTCTGATTGCAGAGCCCCTACCCTTCACCACAGAACCGCCTCTGATCATGGTTAGATGTAACCCTTAGAAGTCAGGCTCGACTGCTTTGTGACCTAGTTCTACACAGAATCACACTCAAAGAGACACAAGTCAAGCCGGAGGGGGGAAAAAAATGGGAAGCAATTAAAACCCCTACCTCACTTTCTCAAAAAGTAGGAGTACACGCAACATCTATAAAATTTCCTAACATTCCTTCTTCCTCCTTTTTGGTCATTTTCAATTTCTCTCCTATGCCGAGCTCAGCCCACTTCCCCAGCTCCCTCTCCACCTTCTCATCCATCTAAACTTTCTTCTGAGGGGTGATTCTCTACCTTTTAAAAAAGGAATTCTCACTGTTCTTTTCAGCTCCTGCTTCTCAAATTCTCCTTTTCACTATTACCCCAATTTCAAATAGGGTCAGAGAAAATTTGGGAAGGGAGGCGAAAGATGGCTGGAAACGAAAAGGGATATGAATATTTATGTAGGGAGGTTTTCTTTGTCACATATCATGGGGCCCTTCAATGTTTCTGTTATAAAGTTATTATGTATCTAAAACAAAACTGGAGAAGAGATAGAGAATATGTTTTTCATAAAACTTAAGATATTTGATTAAGAACTGTACTTTAGCCCAGCTGGTGTGGCTCAGTGGTTGAGTGTCAACCTATGAACCAGGAGGTCACGGTTGGATTCCCAGTCAGGGCACATGCCTGGGGTGCGGGCTTGATCCCCTGTGGGCGACGTGCAGGAGGCAGCTGATCAATGATTCTCTCTCATCATTGATGCTTATTTTTTTTAAAAGAACTGTACTTTATTCTGAAAGTTCATTGTTAAAATGTCCAACTTTTTTGAATGATTATGTAAGTATAGATGGTAAGTTTTTTTTAATGTTCTTTAAGAAAAAGATTAAGAGTAAAATTTAAAAGTTGCAAACTGCCTCAGCCAGTTTGGTTCAGTGGAAGGGTCCCGGGGTTTGATTCCTGTCCAGGGCACATACCTCAGTTGCAGGCTCCTCCCTGGCCCTGCAGGAGGCAAACAATCGAAGTGTTTCTGTCACATTGATATTTTTCTCTGTCTTTCCGTCTCCCTTCCACTCTCTCTAAAATCAATGGAAAATATCCTCAGGTGAGGATTAAAAAAAAAGTTGCAAACCCAATGTTAAACGAAACTGGTGTATGATATTTGCAAGTTATAAATGGTTGGTCAGATAAGGAGCTGCAGGACAGTGGAGGAAGTGTGTATCCGTTTCCTAGGACTTCCGTAACAAAGCACCACCAACCAGGCGGCTTGAAACAACAGGAATGGGCTGTCTCACAGTCTTGGAGGCTAGAAATCCAAAATCAAGGTGTCAGCAGGGCCCTCATCCCTCTGAAACCCATAGGGGAGAATGCTTCCTTGACTCTAGCTTCTGGTGGGAGCCATCAAACATAGGCATTCTTGGGCCTGTGGCTGCATCACCCCAATATCTGCCTCCATCGTCACAGGGTATTGTCCGTGTCTGTCTTTGTCTCTTGTCTTCTTATACATTCACCAGTCATATTGGATTAAGGCCCATCCTAGTGACCTCATCTTAGCTTGATTACATCTACAAAGACCCTGTATCCAAAAAAGGGCACATTCACAGATATTGGGTGTTAAGGGTTTAACATATCCTTTGAGGGCACACAATTCAGTCCATGACTAAGTGCTTAATCCAACGGGAAAAATACTTTTACCAGATCAGCTTTGACTCATCTCTGTTTAAATGACGAGTCTAGACTAGGGCCCCTGTTCCCAAGAAAGCTACCTTCAATCTTAGAAAATACAGGATTAGAAGTTAGCACCTAGGAGGAGAGTGTAGAAAGGGAAGAGAAGAAGCCAACATTTAGGAGGTACAGACCGACGGAGGCACTCATGAAGAAAATAGAGAATGAGGAGCCAGAGAGGTCAAAAGGGAACTGGATGAGGGTGATGTCAAAGAAGCCACCCATGAAGGGGATTTCTCAGAGGCGGAAGTGGTTATCAAAGCCAAAGGCATAGAGAGGTCAGAGAGGAAGAAGACAAAAAAAAGTGTCTATTTGATTTGAAAATTAGGTTATTAGTGGCCTAGATTAAAATGCTCAGCAGAGTGGGAGGAAGGAAGGCAGAGAAGATCGAAGAACGAATAGCAAGTGAAAAAGTGCAAATAGCATGTGTAGTCCACTTTTTACAGAGACTCGCCCACGAAAGGAAAGAACGAACAGTGGTTGGAGGGGAGAAATGGGTGCAGGGAAAGCTGTTCTTAACATCTTGATTGTCAGTCTTTCTTTTTTCAACTAGATCCTTCTTTAGGGCCACAAGTCTCATTTTGGGCTGCAAAAACAAAATACTACAGACTCAGTGGCTTATAAATAACAGAAATTTATTTCTCAATGTTATGGAGGCTGGAAGTCCGAGATCAGGCTGCCAGCATGGTCAGGGTCTGCAGGTTGCAGAATGCTGACTTCTCCCTGTATTTTTACATGTTGGAAGGGGCCAGGCAAGTCTCTAGGGTCTCTGTTATAAGGGCACTAATCTCATCCATGAGGGCTCCATCCTCATGACCTAAGCACCAAAATACCAAAAGCCCCACCTAATGATAACATTGCTTTAGGGGTGAGGTTTTCAACAGATGAATTTGTGGAGGGACATAAACATTCAGAACACAGCAAGAGAAATGTCATTTGGAAATGCTTTCTGCCACAAGTAGCAGAATATTCAACACATAGTAACTAAATGGTAAGGCTCGTAATTATCTTACACAAGAAATCTGGGGTAGGTGGCTCCAGAGTTCGTTCAGCACTTCGATGGTGTCATGGTTCTGAGTGGTTGCTTTGGATTTCTCTCGATCTTTCCTTTGTGGTCATAAGAAGGCTTTTGCAGCCCTGGGCATTGTGTCCTCACATAACATGCCCAAAGGCATGAAGCAGGAGGATAGCCAGGATGGGGAAATAGGACTTTCCTTTTGCAGGGACAAAAAGCATCTTGCCCACAAGCCACCCAGAACCCCCAGGCCTTTGGTATATTAAGATGACGTTAACTGCAGTGACAGAAATATCAAAAAATAAATAAATAATGGCTTTAAAAGTTGATGTTTCTTTCATGTAAATGAATATTGGAGGTGGCATTCTGAAACTGGCATGGCAGCTCTGTCTCACAAGTCCTCAGGAATTTGTAGATTTTATGGCTTAGAATTCCTCCTTCCAACTCATGGCCCAAGATGGCTGCTTCAGCTCTAGCCATTTCATCCACATTCCAGCCAGCAGGAAAGAGTAAGAGAAAGGAACATTCCCTTTTCCAGAACACATCCTGGGATTATACATATTTTTTCTATTTATCCCATAAGCCAATATTTAGTCACAGGCCAGTTGAAGAAGTTTGGGAAATATAGTGTTTTTCTTTTAGTCCTCACCTGAGGATATGTTTTTATTAATTTAATTTGTGTTGTTTTTTTTATATAGAGAAAGAGAAACATCCATGCAAGAGAGAAACATCAACCAGTTGCCTCCCGAATGCACCCCGATGGGGATCAAACCTGCAACCTGGGTATGTGCTCTGATCAGGAATCGAACCTTTCAGTGTATGCAGCAATGTTCCAACCAATTGAGCCACACCAGCCAGGAAATGTAGTTTTTATTTAGAACTAGAGGCTCAGTGCACAAAATTAGTGCACAGGCTGGGTCCCTAGGCCTGGCCAGCAATCAGGGCCAATAGGGGCCTTCCAGTGCCGGCCGGGGCCTTCCTTCGTTCCGTGCCACCCCGGGGTGGTCAGCACACATCTTAGTGAGCGATCAAACTCCTGGTCTCCCCGTCAAACTCCTGAGGGGACACTTTGCATATTAGCCTTTTATATATATATAGATGGCCATGTACCCAGGTAATATTCAAGTTTCTTGATGGAGCAAAATCCTGGAGGATCAAGAAAAGATAGACTAAGGAGTACACATAGATTTACATGTATATTAAGGTTGAATATATATTTCTGTATTATAGATTATAAATTATATAGATAGTTATATGCTTTAAAAATAGAATAGAAGCCCTAGCTGATTTGGCTCAGTGGATAGGGCGTCAGCCTGCAGGCTTAAGGGTCCCGGGTTCGATTCCAGGCAAGGACACATGTCCCGGTTGCAGGCTCAATCCCCAGTAGGGGGTGTGCAGAAAGCAGCCAATCAGTGATTCTCATCATTGATGTTTCTATCTCTTTCTCCCTCTCCCTTCCTCTCTGAAATCAATACAAATATATTTTTTAAAAAATAGAATAGAAAACAGAAAGCTCTTTTGGACAATACTGTTCTAGCCGTTTTAGATTACATTAGAGAAGGTACCTTCATCTCTCATCACTTTCTCTCCTTTACACCTGCTCCCCCATATCAAATACCCATCATTTATCTGGACTGATAATATAGCATAAAGGTTAAGATCATGGGGTTTAGAATCTAATAGGTGCAGCCTTTCATTAGCTTTTTGGTCTGGGTCAAATTATTTATTGTCGTTGAGCCTCAGATTCTTTATATAATGGGGATGATACTAGCATCTATTGCTTAGGGTTATTTAAAGATCAAATGAGAGAATAGATGTAAAACACAGGCAGCCTTTGCTTTGCATGGTGGTGCTGTCCTATAAAAATGACCATGCAAGCTTAAACACTGCAAAGTGGTCTTACTTCTCAATGAGAAAAATCACAATTGTTCGGTGACCTTTAAAATTTGTCAGAATGTTTAAATCTCTCCCTGTTGGCTTTAAATATCTAGGGAAATGAAAAGTTAGCTAACCTAATATTTATTTGTCATTCTGTAATTTAAAACATTAGAAACATGGAGAACAAAATTTTAATTTTTGTGTAAAACTTACCCAGAGCACCTTCTTATTACTGTACAGCGCGAGCAGCTTTTCTGTGCCTTGGCAAGTTGGCAAATTGGCGTACTCCTTTCTCAATTTGGATCAGCTTCCCATATTTTATCCTTCACACTTTTTTTTTAATATATTTTATTGATATTTTACAGAGAGGAAGGGAGAGAGATAGAGAGTTAGAAACATCGATGAGAGAGAAACATCGATCAGCTGCCTCCTGCACATCCCCCTCCGGGATGTGCCTGCAACTCAGGTACATGCCCTTGACCGGAATCGAACCTGGGACCTTTCAGTCCTCAGGCCAACGCTTTATCCACTGAGCCAAACCGGTTTCGGCTATCCTTCACACTTTCAATGTCACAAAACACCTGGGAGAGTTCCTTCGGTGTGAATTTTTCACTCACTCACTTTCTCTGCAACGTCTGCCTCCTTTTCATCACCACCACTTTCCTCGCTTACGTTCATAAATTCACTTTTACTCACTTTTCCTGGCTGCATATCTAGAGTTGAATAGTTATAGCTCACGGCCATTTACCTTGGATTTGGACTTTACTCCCAGCGGGATCACTTTTTGTTTCTTTACTACACTTTTATCTTTGTTGGTCAGTTCTCTCTGTTGCCCATATTTTTGAACATCACATGGGTTTATCGCTGGGTGTGAAGGAAGCATTACAACTACACGCTTTGCTGTCTGTACATAAACTGAACAACGGATTCCAGTGACCAGTCACCAACAGCCACTGTGTCAAAGAAGTGACATGAGTGGCCGCTGATTCTGATGTAGATCTGTGATTTGCACAGTTACTTTGAAAAGCCAGCCACAAAGTTTGCACTTATGGGATTACAGTTATTCTATGGTGACAGATTTGAACTGCGTTGCTTGGGGGAGAGGGATGATGTTATTAAATTAAACCGTGGTAACTGAAATTGGCGCTGTTGCCATGCAAACAAGCACAGTGCCGCACTTAAGCAATGCCTGGCAGGCAGGTAGCATTTGGGAAGTAGTAAATGGTTTTACTCCAGCAGCAGCAGCATTTTCATTACATCATTACCGTTTCTGCTCCTTCTAAGCCACTGAGGTATCTGCCTCCAAGGGAGGGACTCATACTGGGAGGCAGCAGACAGTGCTGTGTTTTCAGCCAAGAGTATAAATTGCATGTCCAAGGGATACCTTAATTTCAACTGAGGACTCGGGCCAAGGGTTTTTTGGCAGAGCTCTGAGGAGAGGTTTCGGGGAGTGCCAGCAGGTCGACTGGACTCCAGCAGCAGAGAGTCTGGGCAGGCACTCACTGCTCCCAAGATGAAGGGAGCAGATGGTGTCTGAGAGGCCTGTTCACAGATCGCACGGCTCTGGCCATGGGTCTTGGCTGGAGCTGTGGCCAAGGCATGGAGAGGGCAGCAGGCAAGAGCAAGGCAGGATTCTAGGCCAGGGAGAGCCTACACCAGTTACAAGAAAGGAAATTGGCACAAGAGCCAAGGAAGAAAAAAACGGTCATCTTGTGTGGGAGAGAACCCAGGTGCAAAGAGTAGGGTGCAAGAGCAATTGTGCAGATCGGGGTAACAGGGGACCTAAGCTCCAGACAAGGAGAGGACCCATCGTTGAGCTCCACCAGGCAAAAGAGGGAACTGGGGCTCTTATAGTTGTGCTTCCTGCCCCATGTGGGTGATCTTGGAGCCCAGCCCTGGGAGACAGAGGCAATGAGTAGAGGCTTGTCAGCCCAACCCAGTCATTGAGTGAGTCACTGCTACTACAGAATACTCTCTCCTTTCCTTCCAGTCACCTTTATCAGCTTTAATAAATTTTTATCGAAGGTTTATCTATACTCAGCAAGGCAGGCCCATTGGGTAAGAAGAAATGATGACCATTTGACTTTCAACAGAAAAGAAACATGGAATACTAATGAACCAGATATACAATATATTGACAAATTTAAAATGCACGTGAAATGCATCAAGGTCACATCTAATGAGCCAGATATACAATATATTGACACCACAAATTTAAAATGCACGTGAAATGCATCAAGGTCACACAGGACTGCATTCAGGCATAGGACTGAAACCTGACCAAAGTGACTTAGCACAGAGGGCTTCTTTTCCTCATTTAGCAAGATGTGTCCTAAGTAGTTAGTTCAGAGCTGCCGGGTGGCTCCCGATGCCACCAGGGACTCGGGCTCCTCCGTTGTCCTTGCTCTGCCCTATAAACACGTGCAAGGCTGCTGGCCACCCTGTGCAAGGATATTTTCTGTTTGCTTATACAGATCAACCCTCCACTCTTCAACCTGTTCAGTGCCCTGAGAGGCTGACAGAAGTGGATTACATCACTTGAGCTCCCTTGCCCTCTGACTTCCATTTGGGTTTGGCTGATGGGAGGTACCACCAAGAGGAGATTGGAGGAATTAGCCCCCTAGTCCCTTCTCTGTGGGTCAGCACAGGCTGCCACTATTGGGCTGCCCTGTTAATGCAACTTTTTCCTCGTAGTCCTGCTAACTACTCCCTTCCCTCATCCTTCAGGGCCAGGGGCGGTGATGGCTCCCTGCATTTTCTAACCCCAGGCTACCGAACCATCTCTTAACCACATTTCCCTAACACCCCTGACTACACACTTCAAATAGCCTTTTTTTTTTTTTCAAAATCTCCACCACTAGCCTATTGGATTGAGCCATCTGTGTCCTGCCAGGCCCCTCGCTGACTCGACACTGCAGGCTCCATGCACAGCCACTGTGACCATATGCAGCAGCCCAGCGTGGACCTTGATCCTCAGAGCTGCAAGATGCTCCTCCACCTCCAGGCATCAAAGTTGGATTTCAGACAGGAAGAAAGGGCAAAAGGTACCACACGCTCTCTGCCAGGAAAATGTAGCTTTCTAGGAAGTCAGACAGCCGCTCTGCTCACAGACACTCTAGCTTAGGATGTCTGAGAAGACGACTATTGTTAATCCTTAGCAGGCACCTTCTGCCCCAAAAGATAGTGTTTCTATTTGAAGGGAGGAAGCAGAGAAGGTTATTAAGTAGGCTACCAGCAGTGTTTGCAACATCGTATAACTGACTCACTTGGATTTTTGTTGTTGTTGTTATTGTTCCAAATATGTTACTGTTACACTTCATTTCCCTTGTTCATACCTTGGGTTTCTCCAGACAACAACAGTAATAACCTCCATGTTTTGAGTCCTTGATGAGAGTTTTACATGCATGATGCCTTTTAACCCTACCAGGGTCCTATGAGGGGCCTATGAGGCTTCCCTACTTTATACTGTAGATGAGAAACTGAAGTGAGATTTTTAGTAACACATACATATAAGGCTTGAGCTAGCACCTAGGTCTGTCTGTCTCCGGAGCCCATGCTGGTAGCCACTGCACTTATACCCCGTGTCTCTCTCTGTCCTCATTTCTTCCCCAGGGAAGAATATGTACATACAGTGTAGAAATCTAGGTCATGGATAATGCACCTCTTGCATCCTCAGGACATTGCCCAGCAGAAATAAAGGAGAAAGAATCTGAAGTTGGAGACGGCAGGGGGTCAGCAAGAAAGTGTACGAGGATCAATGACCAGAGAGATTTGGGTCCACATAGAAGTTAATTTGAATAGTAAGCAGGGTCTACAAAAACCACATAATTATTATTCCAATTCCGAGTCCTCCTCTTGAGTGCTTTGGTTGTCCTCCTCTCTGAACTCACTTATTCAGGAGCTCTTACACTGGGTCAGGCATCCTGACAGGTGGATGAGAGATACACAGGAGAAAACACTATCTTCGGAGGAAACAGGAATGTCAGGAGGTCGCTTAGAGTGTTGGAGAGACCGGCCTGCTGCTCCTGACAGCACACAATTCTGGAAGAGCGGTGGCAAGCCCTGGGCAAGGAAATGTTGATGCTATTTTTGCTCATGTGGGTGCAGTGCGGACTGGAACAAGAGTACTTAGTGCACAGTACCCTGTGCTGCAACTGAACCTTCTGACTTCCCACAAGACCAGTGTATAAAAATGCTTTTGCCCCAACTAGAGATAAATATCTTACAACCATGTCTGTTAGCTAAAGCATTGACTAGAGTTGTGGTTTAAAACAGAGTACAAGTACACCATCCTGGCCTGTGTGGCTTGATTGGTGGGAGCATAGTCCTGTACACCAAAAAGTCCTGGGTTCTATTCCCACTGAGGGCACATGCCCAGGTTGCAGGTTTGATACCTGGTCAGGGTACATATGGGAGGCAATGGCAACCGATCAATGTTTCTCTCTCACATTGATGTTGGTCTCTCTCTCTCTCCCTTTCTCTTCCTCTCTCTCTAAAATCAATAAAAATAGGATTTTTTAAAAAGAGTACACCTTGCTGGCAGTCAAGAAAGAAGAGGACTAAAAGAATGTCAAGCCAGGTCCAAAGAAAAATGACATGCTTGCTGGATTGTAGGAGGGCTTTGGGATGAGAATACAAAAGGGAACACCACCAGGACAGACAATAATTCTATACAAGCAGTGACCTGATGCTGCAGAGAGACCTGTTGGGGTCCAACCCCAGCAGGTCCAGGGGTCCCCAAAGGTGTGGACGGAGTCGGCGAAGAAGGAATGACACGGAGACAGCGTTCAGGTGATCATCATAGCCAGGTTCTGTAGCCAGGTTCTCTAGCCATGTTCTCTCACTAGGTTCTCCAGCCAGGTTCTGTCTTTTATTGTCTTGTTACATCTGTATTTATACCAGTTGATTTTATTCCTGTCAATTTCTATTCCAAAGGTTAGGGCATTTCTTATCTCCATTCCAGGGAGTAAAGATTATGTAGCTTAAGGGTGATTGTTCGTAGTTAAAGTGATTAACTACCCGCCTGGCATTTAGTTAAGGGGTTTTATTCCCTCCCTAACTTCAGGGAAAAATCCCTACCTGAGGAAACAACCTTTCTCGGAGAGGTGACCTTGGTTAAAACACATAGTGCCAAGAAGGGGAGCAAACATATTAAGAACAGTATGCCATATACGCCAGGTCCCTTGAAACATATGCTGTGCAGATGTTTCTTCCCTGCAGCAACTGTGTCAAGCAGCAAGGATGGACTGGCTTCCGGCAGAGACCAAGTGAAGAATGCAATCACTATGGATGCAATTGAACTCTAGGGTTGCTGTCAGAAACCCCAGTATCTGAAATATGCCTCCAGTAAGAAACAGTTGAGAAATGCTGAACAGGAATTCCAGTCCTGGCTTCATCACTAATTTGCTTTGGGAACTTGGAGTTTAACTTGTTCAAAGCCTCAGTTTGCTCAGCTGCAAATTGGGGCAAAACACAGCTGTTCAACTTACTTGACAGGAATGTTGTGAGAATAAAGTAGAAGATATGAAAACACTTTGCCCTTTAAAAGTTCTGTACAAATTCAGGATATCCCCCCTCTTCAAGTTCAAGTCTGAAAAAACAACAACCCACGAAATCGTTTTTCTTACAATTACTGTTCATTCAGTATAGTAGACACTAGCCACATTAGCTATTAATTCTTCTTAAAATGTGACTAGTGCGACTGAGGAACTGAATTTTAAATTTTATTTAGTTTTAATTCATTGAAATTGAAAAAAAAAGATACTGGATTCAGTCATTGGAAAACTTTTTTTTTTTTAAATGATTGGAACAACTTGGGTCTGTGAATTTACTTTTATTATTTATTTATTTCACCACCATTTATCCCCTCTATGGTTTTTAAACTATGCATTTTATGAAATCAATTGTTTCTGATGAGATTTAGTGTTTAGACTGAGGAGTGCTGCAAGTGTAAAGTATACACCAGATTTAAATACCTAGTACCCCCAAAACATAAAATGTGTGGTTTATAATGTTTTCTATGGATTACAAGTTGGAATACTATTTTGTACATATTGGGTTAAATGAAATGTATCGTTAAAATTAATTTTCCCTCTTTGTGCGTTTCCTAAAGTGACTACTAGAAAATTTAAAATTACAGTGTGACTTGCATCTAACTTCTCTCCAGCAACACCACTGCAGAAGGAGGTATGAGGGGTGGGTACTCCTTTCCTTACAGGAACTAGGGGGAGAGGCCATTGCAGAAAGAGTCCTAAGGCCCACGATCCCAGGCAAACTGCTGGCACCATTTCCTGGGTTTCAGAGAATCAGAGACAGAAACTCAGAACAGCACAGCACGGGGTGGGGTTGATTCCTTTCCATGTTCAGGCACAAAACACACCCTCTTGGTACGTCTGTCGCTTATTGTTGCCCTGGTAGAATGAGACCACAATTGTTATCTGGGCTTTAATTTGGGACAACAGCATTTTTGTATTACTTTTATTAGTATTTTTTTATGCTGAATTTACTTCCAGGCCATAATTTTTTGTTTCTTCTGGGATAGCTTTTACTTCTGTGCAACCTCCTCTCCCGGTTTAGGAGCAATCTGCTGTTTTTCCGTGAGGGGTCAATGTGGCAGTGAGAGCTCGTGTGTGGGTTAATCCGCCCGTGAGCTCGGTACGTTCTGCGCTGCATCTTGGGACCTTTGTTCACCTGAATGTGCGCAATGACCAGAGAGTCTACATCTAAGCCCTTTAGGTCAGCTTTACTCCCTGCATTTTTTAAGCAAGTGCAGCAAAAATTCAGCGTCCAGCCCCACTGTTTGACCTGGGCACACCTACCAACTCCACCATTGGCACGACGGAATGGCACACATTGCTCTGTAAAGGGACATCCTTCAGATACTTGGCGGCTTTTCGAATAGTCATACCCTTGATGGCCTGGGCAGTTTCACGAGTGTTCTGAAAGTGAACACTAAGATTTGAGCCTCTTGATTGGCATGATTTTGTGGGGTTTTCTGGGTCAGAGTGAATAGAACCATTTTCAGAGGTCACCTCTGGCCGCTTTGGGAAGGAGGGGGGACAACAGCATTTTAATCACTAGATTTCAGGAGAAGCTAGTGCCTACAGAGATATTCTTAAAATCACTATGAACTTTATTTTCCTCTTCTGCTGGACCCAACATGTGGTAGAAATTCACCTTCCGGGCATTTGCTTTTCCTTGGTCTCTCCTCTTTCCCTCCAGAGCAGTCCTGTTTTTGAAATGCACGCAGGCTCCCGGACTGGGATTCCAGGGGAAGGCAGGCCCATCCCAGCTGGCCTGCCAGCACATCTGGAAGTGGTTTCAGGGGCCGCCAGCGCACCGCCTGGATCCCCAGCTGCTTCGCCCAGGGGTGGAGAAACCGGAGCTGCTGCAGAGTCAACGCAAGCAAAGGGAGGTGCGAGCCGGGGAGGAATACTGTCTTGGAAACATAACATTGGCCTTGGACTCTCCGGCCCCTGGGGTTTTCCAATGGGATCTCAGAAGCAGCGGCGGCAGTGAAGGGCAGCAGCCCGGGGCCAGTCGCTATTTGAACTCTCAGCCCTGCAGCTCTTCTGGACCCAGGAGCCCAAAGCCCTGCCCTCGCCAGTCACCAGGTAAACAGAAATTTACAAGCCGGGTGGCAGCCTTTCCGTCTCACCCTGCCCCAGTCCTTTATTTTGCTGTAGATGCAAGAAAGTAAATCAGAGGGAGACTGGCCCACACAAACTTTGCCTTCAGGAGCCCCAGCCAATGTTTGCAGCATTCCAACGGAACTTTTTTTTTTTTTTTGTATTTTGGGTGTTGTTGTTTTGGTGGGTTTTTGTTTTTGTTTTGTTTGTTTGCCATTGTAGCAAATCCAGGACACTCAATGAGCAAGTTGCTCACAACCTGGACTGCTTTGCCTGACCCGGGTTTATCCCCACCCACCCAAAATGCTGCGGTTTACTACTTGCATCGTATTTTAAACATGGAAATCAGCAGTTAGCCAGGACACAGATAAATGCTAGTCTAGCATTCAGTGCAGATACGGTTCTGAGCCACAAAAGATGTCATTGATCTGGACTCATGTTTTCGGAATCTGTCCCAGGAAGCTCTTCTGAGGTCCCCAGCTCCCTGCCCCCACCAAAGGACTGGCAGTTGTGGAAATCTAAATGAAGCTCATTGTAAATACAGAGTCATGAACGGGACAAGAGCTTAGTCAGTGTTCAAGTGGAGAATGCTTTTGAACTTTCAAAAAATGTTTTCTTATATCCACTTTATGAGCAAGTGTAACATATTGGATAAACCTGATACATAACATAAGAAGGGATACTTAATACAAAGGGAAATGAGAGAGAGAGAGAGAGAGAGAGAGAGAGAGAGAGAGA
>NW_005355621.1:3079523-3080961 GCF_000412655.1 Myotis brandtii
TTGGCCGTGTGCAAAGCGACATTGGTTGGTTTGTTTTGTCTTTTCCTCCAAAGTGTTGGTGCTGCATTTCTATACAGTATCCTGTCTGTGCTACGTAATGAAATTCCAGCCCGCCCTGACCAGTTTGGCTCAGTGGATAGAGCGTCGGCCTGCGGACTGAAGGGTCCCAGGTTTGATTCCGGTCAAGGGCATGTACCTTGGTTGCGGGCACATCCCCAGTAGGGGGTGTGCAGGAGGCAGCTGATCGATGTTTCTAACTCTCTATCCCTCTCCCTTCCTCTCTGTAAAAAAATCAATAAAATATATTTTAAAAAAAAAAAGAAATTCCAGCCCTCCATCTAATGCAGTTAGAAGTAGAGCAGTGCGGTGCAGTGGTGAGAACGTGGGCTCAGGGTTCAGACTTCCAGAGTTGAATCTATGCACTGCCACCTAGAAGCTTTATAATCTCTGACTCTGGGGGAGTTAACTTCTCTGTGACTGTTTCCTCATCTGTAAAATGGGACCCAAGTGCATCGTATGTTTCAAGAATCTGTAGAGTAGTGAGGAGGCCACAGGGAAGGTTAGCTTCTCTGGTGACCATGATGGTGATGATGCTGACAAGGGACCACTCATCCTGCATTGGGCAGCAGCCATGCTTTTGATACATCCTTCTTTTTTTAAAATATATTTTATTGATTTTTTACAGAGAGGAAGGGAGAGGGATAGAGGGATAGAAACATCGGTGAGAGAGAAACATCAATCAGCTGCCTCCTGCACACTCCCTACAGGGGATGTGCCCACAACCAAGGTACATGCCCTTGACAGGAATCGAACCTGGGACCCTTCAGTCCGCAGGCCGACGCTCTATCCACTGAGCCAAACCGGTTAGGGCTGATACATCCTTCTTTCTGGTCAAGTCATCCACATGTTCCTCCAGGGCCTTCTGCCTCCCTTCAAACACCTCTTTGCTTTTGTCCCACTCCGGGTCTCTGGATTTCTCCTTTATTCTCCCTCTTTCCCTGCTGAGAGAAAGGCATGCTCAGTAAGCCACAGCACTCAGAGTTTTCATTTCTAGTCCCCAGAGAGCATGATTCTAAAGACTTCTCTTAGTTCAGCATTTGCCCAGGGATGTTCAGAAGAAGACAGTCCCATGGGGAAAATGAGCTTTGCGAACCGTATCACCCTCTCAGAAATCTCCAGGTCTGATGGCATTTCAAAGGTCCTGAGAAGTCCCGCAGTAGAGAAATCTGCTGAAAGTGGTTTGACGCAGGGTTCCAAGTTGACCCCTGAATCATGCTTCCCCATAACACCGATTAACATTTCTCGGAGCACTCTGCCTTAGCCTATTCTGGCCACGTCTGTTTTCATTTCAGCTTTTCTTTTTTTTTTTTTAATTAAATCTTTATTGTTCAGATTATTACATTGGTTCCTCTTTTTTCCCACCATAACTCCCCTCCAC
>NW_005355621.1:3083352-3087091 GCF_000412655.1 Myotis brandtii
GTTTACCTATGCCGCCATCTTGGTTTCTCTCGGCTTTTCTTATAGACATCCTACTTCATACCTTCCCTGGTGAATACCTGAGGGGACGGCCTGTTCTTCCTCCCCTGGTCAGGGACCTAAGATGGGTTACATGTGCCCTATTGATATCCAGGAAATCTGGCCAAAAGTGGAAAGCAGGGACCAGCCACCTTTTCCTGCCAAGGGCCAGTGGGTGATTTTACAGGCCATGTGGTCTCTGTTGCAACTGCTCAGATCTGCTGTTATAGTGTGACAACAGCCATAGACAAAATGTCAAAGAATACATCCAGCTATGTTCCAACAAAACTTTATCTACAAAAACCAGTGCTGGGCAGGATTGGGCCCAGGGGTGTGGTTGTTGGTAACTGATCTACAGCCATTTTGTGAAAGAACGCCTCCTTCCCACACAGGAGAGGGCAGGACGGGTTCTCCACATACTGAGGACTCCCTCCCCTGGCTTCCCTGTCCTGCAGGTTTTGGTGGATCTTGAGTAAACCTTCCATGCTACAGTCAAAAGGAAAAAGGCCAGCGTGTTTTGTTGGAAGCCAGATTCCTGGGTCCTGATGTCTTTCTTCTTTCTCTCTCTTCAGGTGCACCCATGCTCTTGTCCTGTTCGTGCGTCTGTAGCGTGGCAGGTTTCAGATGACGTGCTCTGTGAATCGCTTTTGTGCATGTGTACACTTTCAGGGTGCAAGTCTACGGAGCTAAGTTAGATCCCAGAGCTTGTCAGTTGCTTGATGCATAATGGTAACAATTAGCAACGGAAAGTGTTGGAGTAGCTATTAAGGTGGTGAAGAATGTGAACTCAGAGCCAGACCGCTTGCCTGTGAATCCTAGGCGTGCCACTCATTAGTTATGTCACCCTTGGCAAGTACCTTAGCCTTTCTGATCTTCAGTCTCCTCACTAGAAACCTGCGGATGACAGCCTTATAGGGTTGTTGTGTATGAATCGATTGAAGTAATGTTTATAAAGGTGTTAGAACCATGCCTGGCATATAAAAACTACTAGGTGATACCTATTATTCTAGGTTATTTAACTGAATACGCAGAGCAGATCCATTTTAGAGAGTGGGGTTTTGTGAGTTGCCCAAGATTACACAGCTAAGAAGTGGTACAGAACCAAGATTCAAAGTCAGCTCTGCCTGATGACAAAGCCCATGGTATTTCCACTCAGATTCATGGCCTACTGCTTAAGTCATTCAACAATGCCTTTTAGGGTCTCCTCTTTCATGTTCTCTTTTGATCCCCAGGTCCTTTCTAAGGCCTCCCTACCTGAACCCAAGACACACAGGATTAACCAATCACGTTTTTAAAAAAACTTTCTGAGTCTGGTGATAGCGTTGGATTCCATCTCAGTTTAGCAGCCCGAAAAGCCCTACCAACTGATCTGAGTTGGCATGTAGAATCAAACCCATTAGGAGCTCTGCTTTTTGAAACATTATTCTGAAGAGTCCTTCCCACTTTTGTCATTTCTTCTAGGGCAGAGCTAATCCTTTTAGCCGCTGCCAGGTCTGAAAACATTCTTTCTAGATTTTTCACTCAGGTTCATGGCCTGCCACTTAAGTCATTCAACAGCGCCTTTTAGGGTCTCCTCTTTCATGTTCCCTTTTGATCCCCAGATCCTTTCTAAGGCCACCCTACCTGAACCCAGGACACACAGGATTAACCAATCACTTTAAAAAAAAAACTTTCTGAGTTTGGTGATAGCGTTGGATTCCATCTCAGTTTAGCAGCCTGAAAGCCCAACCAACTGATCTGAGTTGGCATGTAGAATCAAACCCATTAGGAGCTCTGCTTTTTGAAACATTATTCTGAAGAATCCTTCTCACTTTTGTCATTTTTTCTAGGCCAGAACTAATCCTTTTAGCCGCTGCCAGGTCTGAAAACATTCTTTCTAGATTTTGCCACCAGCCCAAACTCTTTGGCATCTGGTAAAATAGCAGCCCATGCTAGGTCTTCAAGGGTTTTTAGACTTAATGGCCTCTTCTCGGGTCCAGGCCAATTTCCTAAGCTCTCTTTTTCTTCCTAGTCACAGGCACTGGGACCTCGGCCTTCTTCCCTCCCCTCTTTGCAGCTGTGCCGTCCCATGCCTGGCCTAGGGGGTTCCTCTGTCCAACGCTGGCTGCCGGGCAACTTCCCAGCTCTGCCTTTCTTGCTGTCTTGAAAACAAGCTTACAGGCTCTTTAATGCTCAAGGTTTGCCTACTTATTACTATAGGTAAACCAAAGCGCAGAAGCCAGTTAGCCTAGAAAAGTGTTCCAAAGGGCAGGGGACACAGTTCTGGGGCTCCTTGTTGTGATGGTCAGAGGAAGGCTGATAAGAACATGAGAGCCCTCTGCTTTTCCTCCTGGATAAAGACCATCAACAGTGCCCTTCTTCTGGCTTTCTTCCTTAGTGAAGGTGTGCTGACACCTTTCCACCTCTTTCCCGTTCTTCCTCTCTCCTGTTTCTCACTCATTCATTCCACACACATTTTGAGGCACACAGAGGTGGGTAAGCCATAGTCCCTGTCCTCAGTCCTCTCGTGACCTGGGGAAAGAGACTGGCACACTCATAATATTAGAACACGGTGTTCTGAGTGCAGGGATAGGGATAGGAGTGGAGATTGGGGAGCACCCAGGCAGGGTAATCAGGAAGACTTCCTGAAGGAGGTGCTGCCTGAATTGAGACTTTAAGGCACAAGTAACAATTAACTGGGAAAAGAGGAGGGGAAAGGGCATTTGAGGCAGAGGGGACTGCATGAACCAAAGTCCAGAGGCATTGGCTTGGGTGTGGAGGACAGTGGAGGGCTGAAGACTACCCCTCAGACAGTTCGGTTTGGGCAGAAGGTGTAGCATGGAGGACCTGTGGGCATCTTAGAGTTTCATCCTTAACCCTCTGGTAGTGGGTTTCTGGTGAAGAGCTTTAGGCAAGAAAGGGACACTCAGCATTGTGTTTTAAATCATTCAGTAGAATTCTGCAAGACAACTGGCTTCTCTTCTGCAAAAAAAAAAAAATTTAGGCCATAACAAAATAAAAAGGCAGTGTGGGTGAGGTGGGGTTGATCAAGAGTAAAAGATATGACAACCAAACTATAAAATATGGTATTGGAACAATGGGAGAACTTTAATAACACCTGCTTCCCAGATGTGATTAAATTCATGTCGTTTTCCTAGGTGTGATTGTGACATTATGGTTATGTAGGGGAATGTCCTTGTTCTTAAGAGTTGCTCGCTGAAGTAGTATTAGGAGCTGAAGTGTCATGACGTCATGATGACATATGTATGTATGGGGGAGGAGAGAAATAAAGCAAATACTAGTATAGCAGCATGCTAGCAAATGATGAATCTGGCGCAGCGTGTACAGGAATTCATTCTTTCAACTTTCTGGTAGACTTGAAATGTTTCAAGTGATAAGAAAAATTGAACAAAAAATTAAAGGTACTCCAACGGCATGTATGTTTCCAATTAATTTAATTATCAAACAACAAAAACAGTCACTATTGTCACAGTTGTGCCAGTGATAGATTGAGGAAGGAAAGAGGGCAGACATCCTTGAGGCAGGAAGGCCAGGTGGGAAGTTACTGCAGAGTCAGCGAGTGAGTGAGATTGAGGCAGCCAGCGAGAGAGATGAGACAGGAGATGGGTTTAAAGAACACTTAGGAGTGAAATTGTAGGAATTTGTGATTGACTGAGTGAGGGATGAAGAGGGAGAAGTTGAAGAGGATGCTTGGGCCCTAACC
>NW_005355621.1:3087421-3096615 GCF_000412655.1 Myotis brandtii
TTTCTAACTCTCTATCCCTCTCCCTTCCTCTCTGTAAAAAATCAATAAAATATTTTTTTTTTAAAAAGAGGATGCTTGGAGGACACCAGAGGAGGAGTGTCTATGGGGAGGTGCTGTGAACACAGGGGGTTTGAGGTGCTTGTATACCATTCCTGAGGAGAGTCACTCATGCACCCCTTCTGTCTGTGAATAGTTTTTTACTTTTTTGAATTTTATTGATTTTTTACAGAGAGGAAGGGAGAGGGATAGAGAGCTAGAAACATCGATGAGAGAGAAACATCGATCAGCTGCCTCCTGCACACTCCCTACTGGGGATGTGCCTGCAACCAAGGTACATGCCCTTGACCGGAATCGAACCTGGGACCCTTCAGTCCATAGGCTGACGCTCTATCCACTGAGCCAAAAAGGTTAGGAATTATACTGCCAGGCACTTGTACTGGGCATATGGCAAAGAACAAAACAGACAAAATTCCCTGCCTTCATGGAGCCTGTAATCCATCATTGGGAGGGCGGACAATAAGCCAGTAGTAAAATGGGGAGCATGTTGGATAGTGGCGATTGCTGAGAATTAATATATGCGTGTTGGGGTTAGGGGCTGCTGACTAAGAGTCTGAGGGAAGTGAAGGCGCGAGCCATGTGGATATCTGGGAGTAGTGTTCCAGGTGGAGGGAACAGCATGTCAGGTGGAGGGAACAGCAAGTATAAAGGCTCAGAGGCAGGAGAACGTCTGGCGAGGAGGCCAGTGGATCACGTGAGGTTTTGTAGGCCAGTGTAGGACTTTTGTTGTTACTCTGAGAGAGACAGGGAGGCCTCGGTGTGGAGTCCCACAGGAAGTGTGGAAAGGAGGAGGGATCCGGTTGGTGGGCCTGCACCTCCCATGCACCCAGGCCTCTTCCCGTATAGGAATGAGTCCTAGGGTGCGTTTCCTCCCCTGGAACCGTGTTAACCCAGAGGATCCTCTCCCAGGCTCTGCCCCAGACATTCCAGTTTCTCTTGGCCCCTTATTCTCGTCCCGTGGCTGGTCCCTCCAGCTCTTGGCCCTGACTTCCTCCACCAGTTTTCTATCTCCTTCCGACTCCGATCCCTCTGCCAAATCCACATGATCTAGGAGCTGCAGACATTCCCGCAGCACCTACTTAATCCATTAAAATGCTTTTGACTGCAAGTATCAGAAACACCCATTTATAGCCTCTTAAACAGCAAACACCACTGTCACAGATGCAATGACATGGTGGAGAGGGAGAGAAGGCATGCGGAATCTGTATACAACTCCATACTTTTTAAAAATTAAATAAACCCAGCTTTCTTTTTAAAGCACATACTTCTCAAGGACTTTGCTCTGCCTCATGTTCTAAAAGTGGCTTCGGTTTCCTCCAAGAATCTGCTGAGGAATTTCCCTCCTTGACTCACCACTGCAGTTCAATGTGCCACCCTCAGTTTCCGGAAGCCTCCTCTTTTATCATAAAGAGATTTCAGAGCTGGCAACCTGCTGGACAAGGGAGAGATGCCCCCCCCCTCCTCAGATGAGTCAACACTTACGATTTCTGTATTCTGGCGTAATCTCAGTAGTTAGAGTAACCGAGCACTCGGGGGCTAGCAGACCAACCTTGCCTGTGAGCTGCACAACTTGATCTGCACTCAGTGACATCTGTTACCTCAACTCACCAGCTTCCTGGGGTCGCCAAAATAGTCTTTCAAGAGCTCCAGCACCTGTGGTTGAAAAACATAAGCTTTGAAGCCAGAGAGCCCTTCATCTCAAATCCCTGCTCTGCCATTTACTAGCTGTGTGATTTTGAGCAAGTCACTGAACCTCTCTGAGCCATGATTTCCTCATTTGAAACATGGGAATAGTAATATATCCACCGGAAAGGTGTTGTAAGAATTAAAGGTTAGGGGAGGGTGGGGGTAAGGGGGAGAGATCAACCAAAGGACTTGTATGCATGCATATAAGCATAACCAAAGGACACAGACACCAGGGGGGTGAGGGCATGAGTGGGGTGGGGGTGGGGTGGCAATGGGGGGATAAGGACACATATGTAATACCTTAATTAATAAAGAAGAAAAAAAGAATTAAAGGAGAGTATGTGCCTAGATGGTCAGTATAGAGCTGGGTACAAATGAAGCTTTCAATAAACGGTAGCCACGGTAGTCGTAGCATTTGGCCCCTGCAAACATCTCCCTATATGGGCACACCCTTCTGGCCACAGGGAATATATTTGTAAGGATTTTTAGTTGCAAGACACTGAACCTCATTTCAAAGCAGTTTAAAGAAAAAAGGGGGGATTTATTGGCTCAGCTATCCGGCTGACCCAGGTAGGAACTGACCTCAGGGACTCTGAGCTGGGATCTTTCTGGTCTCCTCCCCTCGCCACCCCTCCTGTTCTCTCCCCTGGGACTAGATGGCCTTCCTTCATGGATGGGGGGAGTGGGGGAGTTTGTCCTGTGGCCAACGACCATTCTAGGCTTATATTGTCTCATAAAGTTAGCTAAATGCATGTCATCTAAAATCATAAATGGATAAAAAGCACATGAAACCAACCTCAGAAGAATCCTAAGTAAATTACTTACTGTTTGGGCTCGATTCTTTCCCAAGTGCGAGAGGGCAAGAGGACAAGGGTCACTGCCCAGGCGCTCCGAGCTAGCTCCGGGTATCCAGCCTCTATAGCCTCCATCCTGGGAAAAGAAAAGGGACATTGTAGCTGGTTGTTTACACTGAGTTAAGCACCTGAATCAAAGCCCCGTTGAAGTTCCTCCTCGATCACTTCATCACTTCCGACGAGTTCTCACCACACTCTGGCTCATGAGGACACCCTGGGGTGCTGTGACATCCGCCTGTTCTGTTCGCTTCCCGCAGGCTCTCTGTCACATTGCTAATTCCTAAAAGGTATTATTATTCCCTGTGTGCTGACTGCTGCCTCCAGTCACACCTCAAGCTCAGAAGTTCCTTGGAAGGACCTTAATTAAGAAGAATCAACTTAATTTAAAATAAACTTTGAGTTTTCAAGACAAATTGTTATTTATAACAAATTAACTTTTTTTCTCCTAACATGAAGGGAGTCAGTTTCCAGCTCCTGGGGTGATTGGCAAAATGCCACAAATAAATGAATGAACATATAAATGTGACAAAATTTGATTTTAGATTTACAGACTAAAATGAATTTTATAATGTAAAATTCTTTTCTAATGGTTAACGTCATTTTTTCATCAAAACTGCTCATCTATCCCATGCTTTTCTTAATGCCCACTGCTTCTTCTTCCTTTTAAAAAAATTATTTATTGAATTTTAGAGAGGATTCTATTTTAAACAAAACTTTGTTCTTAATCCACAGGTCACAGTTTTTATCCACATGAACATACATGGCTTTGTTACGAAAAAGTAAGTTTAAAAGTTTGCAAATATTATTTTTTGATCTAAATAAAGATTCGTGTTCCCATCTAATTTAGCATCTGTAATTTCGTATTCTTATTCTTAAAGAGTTATTTCAAATTATATAATCTCAGACTCCATCAAAACCTGGGTTTGCCCCTGATTTTAGATGCAGTCGTTTGTGAATCTGGGAGGAAACATAGTGACCTAATTGTGCTACTGTTACCCTCAGGGTAGATTGCCTGATGTAGCAGATGAAAAGTCAAGCTATCCAGTTAGATTTGACTTTCAAGTAAACTATGAATAATGTTTTAGTATAACTATATCCCAAATATGTCATGAGACATACTTCTTTTTTTAAAGTATTTTCTCTGTTAACCTGGCATCAGCAGTAGCAGCCATGGTTGAAAGGGTCAGACGGTAGTGACATGGGCCACTTCCCCAAACTGGCTGTGGCAGGTCAATGTTAATCAGAGGTACTGATAACCTGTAGAACTTTGACCCTTATCTTCTGCTTCTCTATAGTTTTGTTTTAAACCAAGTAGTATCTGGTTGTCTCTGGCTGAATCTGACAACCCAGAGGCAGAGAGGAGCTGCGTGTCAGCAAGGTAGGACCACTGAGCCTCCTAACGTAGCTCTGGAAGGCATCGGTGGCTACTGTTCAACTCCTTCCTCCTATGGATTTTACAAATGTGAAGAGAAAAGCCTAGGGGCCATAAAATAGATTAGTACGAGGCCAATATAAGTAAATATTCTGATGCACAACAATTGTAAAACCTTTATTGGGATTGCATTGCCTTTTTAACTCTCAAAATACCCCATGTGACGTAATGGTTATTATTACAATTCCCATGTAGCAGATGAGCAAACTGAGGCTCAGAGAGGTTAAGTAACCTGTCCAAGGCCACACAGCTAGGAAGTAATAGAAATGAGATTTGAGTCTGACTTCAAATCCCAGACCTTTCCCCTTCTACCAACATTTTCCAAACTGCCGCATTTGTGCCCCACGTACGGCGATGTCGTATCTTCTCAGTTTTTAGCATCTGTGTTTCTTCTGTCCAATGCATGACTATTTTCTTTAAATGGACTCATTTTAAAAATCCTAAGTGTACTTCATAATAGAAAGTTTATATCTGTACTGTAACTAGAACACCAGTTATCTCCTATCATAAAAATAAGGAAATTATACAACTGTATGTGGTTAGAACAATATTTAATTCTGGGTAGTTTTTGTTATCTTCCTGCATATGAAATTGGGACTGATTTCTCACGCTATGATTTAATGTGACTTAATGCTATGAGCACAAACCTCCCCCATCATCTCTGGTACAGCCAGTGGTACATGCTTCCTACTATGACAACACTGTTCTGCATCACCCCACTTCTCAGGAGATCCCAGGGGCCAGGGCCACTGTTCTGAAACAGATGCTCCTGGAGGCTCAGAAGTGGAAGACATGTAGGTGGGTCTTCTAACCTCTTACCCAAGGCAAACATTTTCTTTCTTTCTTTCTTTTTTTTTTTTATCCTCACCCGAGGATATTTTTCCATTGATTTTTTTAGAGAGAGTGAAAGACAGAGAGAAATATCGCTGTGAGAGAAACATAGATTGGTTGCCTCCAGCACACGCCCCAACCAGGGATCCAGACCCGGGGAGGAGCCTGCAACCGAGGTACGTGCCCTTGACCGGAATCAAACCTGGAACCCTTCAGTCCTCAGGTTGACGCTGTATCCACTGAACCAGACTAGCTAGGACGAGGTAAAACATTTTCTGTGTGTTATCCTTGACCGGTGACTGAATTATCTGAGAAGTAGCTGGGTTCTAGTGGCTAAGAACATAAAATAAGTGCTGGCTCATCACCAGTGTTATGTAAACGTTGGCTATTATTCTAAACAAAGTTCGTGCACAGAAAAGGCAGCATCCTATAGTCATTAAGGTTGTAGCCTCTGCCATCCAGCTCCCTGGGGTTATCCCTGGATCCTCCTTAAACTGCTTGTGCGTATCCTTGAGTATCAACAGTGTTGCAGGTTAAGTCTTTCCTGCGCATGCCATCTGCTTAAAGAAGGGTCCGGGCCACCACTCCTGTGTATGTCAGGGAAGGCAACTCCTTACACGGCTGCTCTGAACTTTTCCACAACTCCAGCTCGATAGGTTGAACTTGTTTCTTTTTTTAATTTCAGTTAATCAGGTGCTGCTGTTCCTTCTGATTGTGACCCTCTGTGGGATTCTGTATAAGAAAGTTCACAAGGGGACTGTGCTCAGGAATGACGCAGGTAAGCTAGGTGATATTAGCCAGGCACCAAAAGACAAGTAGTGTGTGATTCCTCTTATGTGAGGTACTTAGTCCGTCAAAATCCTAAGACAGAAAGTAGAATGGTGGTTGCCAGGGCCTGAGGGGAGGGGAAGATGGGGGAGTTATTGTTTAATGGGTAGAGTGTCAACTTTACAAGATGAAAAGAGTTATGGGGATGGGTGGTAGAGATGGTCGGACAAAGGGGTAAATGTATTTAATACCATTGAACTGTACACTTAAAAATGGTTAAGATGGTAAATTTTATGTTGTGTATTTTACCACAATTCAAAAAATATACCCCCTATAATATGGATAAACCTCACAAACATTATGCTAAATGGAAGAAGCCAGATTCCTTCTATCTTAGGGTTTTGGTGTCCTCAATAGGTACCTTCCACCTGTGGTCTAAGGTGGCTGCTATCATAGCAACATTCCAGCCAAGGGGAAGTGAAAAGGAAAGGGGGGGCGGGTGAGCAAGTTTCTTATAAAAGCAAACCCAGTAGTTGTACACATCACTTGAACTAACATCCCACTGGTCAGAACTTGACGACATAGAGCTGCAAGGGAGTCTGGAAAACATTCTTAGCGGTTGGCCATGTGCCAGCGAAAATTCCAACGTTATAAGGGAAGAAGAAAGACTGGACATTGATGAACAATCCACAGCCTCTTCCACACTCTGCTTTCTTCCCTCGGGGGTGTGGAAGACAAGTTTAACGGACTCGACTGTGAAAGTCCTTCATGTTCCAAGACACTGATTTTGGTTTCCAGGTGAGGACTCTGGGACTCCCGAGGAACTGGACGCTGAGATCCCCGTGGTGATCTGCGCAGCAGCAGGGAGGATGGGGGCTGCGATGGCCGCCATCAATAGCATCTACAGCAACACGGATGCCAACATTTTGTTCTATGTAGTTGGGCTCCGGAACACTCTGTCTCGAATACGGTAAGTCGTATACCATAGATGTTGGAGTTTCCTACTTTCTTTTGATCTTCCTTGTTTTTCCTTAAATGGATTTCCTTTTTTTTTTTTTCTTTTGAGAAATGTCATTTGAATTCAGAAGGGGATGACCTGAGGTTTATTTGGTGACTTGATAAATGTGTTGCCTCACTAAGGAATTTCTAGCAGAGCCTCACTAATCTGGTAGGGCTGTGTGTCATGGTGCAGAATTGAATTATCTAATGAACTAAAGAACCCCAATCCTTAAGCAGTTTATATGAAATTCATTCTTTCTAAAATGGTTTCTCTTTTCTTTACTTTCTTAACCTGAAAGAATATTAGTAATATAATCATTTTAATATGGCTCAGAATCATCACTAATTATAATTTTTGAACTGCAAAGTATTATCTTTCATGTCCCTCACCACACTAAGAAATAAATTGGAGTTGGATTGAAAAGAAATATAGAGAAAATCACATTTTAAATGTATTATAAAAATGTAGAATAGCCCTAGCTGGTTTGGCTCAGTGGGTAGAGCATTAGCCCTCAGACTGAAGGGTCCTGGGTTCAATTCTGGTCAATGGCATGTTCCTTAGTTGCAGGCTCGATCCCTGGCCCCAGTTGAGGCATGTGCGGGAGGCAACCAATCGATGTGTGTCTCTCTCATATCGATGTTCCTCTCTCTGTCTCCCCACTCCCTACCACTCTTTCTAAAAATCAATAGAACAATATCCTCAGGTAAGGATTAACAAAACAAAAAGAAAAAAGACCAGAAAGATCTCCACTGTTAATAGTGACCATCTCTGGGGAGAATGGAATATTTGGGAAAAGCAGTGATGAAGGGAATTTCAAGGTATCTCAAGTGTTATTCCCATCAGTTACAAGGTCTCCCCCCTCCCTACCACTCTCTCTAAAAATCAATAGAACAATATCCTCAGGTAAGGATTAACAAAACAAAAAGAAAAAAGACCAGAAAGATCTCCACTGTTAATAGTGACCATCTCTGGGGAGAATGGAATATTTGGGAAAAGCAGTGATGAAGGGAATTTCAAGGTATCTCAAGTGTTATTCCCATCAGTTACAAGAAGAATGTATTTACAGATGGTTTTTATAACCATATTTGTGGTTAGTATCGCCATTAGGAGATACTGAGATATGTAAGACATTTGCTCCTAATCTAAATGGTCCTTGGTTGCTGTGGGTTTTGGGGGCTTATATGTGCTTTCTGGGTTTTTTTGCTTGTTTGTTTTTTGTTTGTTTGTTTTTGTCTCATTTGTCACTCTTCTTATAATTTACTGTTGCAATATGGACTCACTTAGTCTGCCCCTCAGTTATCTGTGGGTATAGATAACAAACCCAAAGGATGGCTTGTGTGATATGTTCTGAATAAGGGTCTGTACTTGAACAGTAGTTATGAGCTTCAGGATTGTATGACATTTGAGCAGGGAATGATTCCCAGTTCACCACCCCTTATTTTAAAAACTCTTTTCACTGAAGTATAACACAAATACAGGAAATTGTATAAATCCCATGTACAGCTTAGTGAATCATCACAAATGTGTAATAGACACACCCTTTAACATCCACCACACCAACACTTGGTGCAGTCAGTCTTTTTAACTTTGCCATTCTGAGGAGTGCCAGCATGTCTCATTGTGGGGTTCCCATATTTCTAATGAGGTTGAGCACTTTTTCACACATTTCTTGGCTGTTTGGATATGCATGCCTGAGTCTTTTGCCAATTTTTCAGTTGGGCTGACTTCTTATTGGTATGGCTGCCTCCCACCCGCAGCTTTATTGAGAAATTATTGATATAATACATTGTGTAAATGGCTACTTTTTATGGTTCTTCAAATTGAAAATTTTTTGGGAAGATTTAATTCCTTTGTCAATTTAAAAAATATATTTTTTATTGATTTCAGAAAGGAAGGGAGAGGGAGGAAGAGATAGAATCATCAGTGATAAGAGAGAATCATTGATTTGCTGCACACCCCACACTCACAGCCTGTGAGTAGGGGATTGAGCCTGCAACCTGGGCATGTGCCCTGACTGGGAATTGAATCTCGACCTTCTGGTTCATAGGTTGAAGATCAACCACTGAACCATGCTGGCCAGGACCTTTGTCAATTTTTAATCAACAAGAAATACTACTGTGTGGCTTACGTGTTGGAAATTTTATTTTGAGATGATTTCTTACAAGAAAACTCTTATGAGTTAGATCAGTGGTCAGCAAACTGCGGCTTGTGAGCCAGATGCGGCTCTTTGGCCCCTTGCGTGTGGCTCTTCCACAAAATACCACGTGCAGGCGCGCACGTACAGTGCGATTAAAACTTCGTGGCCCATGTGCAGAGTCGGTATTTTGTGGAAGAGCCACACTCAAGGGGCCAAAGAGCCGCATGTGGCTTATGAGCCACAGTTTGCCGACCACTGAGTTAGATTAAAAGATAGATGTTCTGGCCCGGCCTGGCTGGCGTGGCTCAGTGGTTGAGCATTGACCTAGGTCGGAGCTAGGAGGTCACAATTTGATTCCCGGTCAGGCCATATGCCTGGGTTGCAGGCCAATCCCCAGTGTGGGGCGTGCAGGAGGCAGCTGATCAATGA
>NW_005355621.1:3096683-3110454 GCF_000412655.1 Myotis brandtii
GTGTTTTTTTTTAAAAAGACAGAAGTTCTGTAAGACTGAGAAAATGTGAGGGGAGAAGGCAGGGAATGAGGAGGGATGGGGAAGACTGAGAGACAGAAACAAAGAAACACAGGTAAATTCAAATGGCCCTGGAGTCAGAACAGCAGGGTAAAGGTGACGTCAGTCACCGCAGAAGGTTGATAATATCCCTCTTCGCTTCATAACATGTCAGAGTTGCTGACACATGACAAGGATGGTACTGGCAACTACAGATGCTGCTTTATAAGAAAGGGGGAATGCTACTAGTATGTTCTTCCAGTTACCTGTGGAGATGACATAGATGTGGGGAGATATTTGGTTATTACTATTTTGTTTATTTTCCTTTTCATAAAAAGTTATGTGAATAATAATAATAATAATAGTAATGGAAAGATTTAAACCAGACCAGATGGGGGGGGGGCGGGGAATTGGGAATTACAGACTAAACTCTGCGTAGGTTACATATTTTATTTTTAACTTTCTAAGGAGCCAATGGATTGAGGCAATAGTCAAATTGAGGAAAGGTGGGATGTGTATACTAGAGGTTGTTTTTTGTTTGTTTTTTATCTCCTTAGAAAATGGATTGAACATTCTAAATTGAGAGAAATAAACTTTAAAGTCGTGGAATTCAACCCTATGGTCCTCAAAGGGAAGATCCGACCAGACTCAGCGAGGCCGGAGCTGCTCCAGCCTGTGAGTAGGACTGTGCTGTGCTGGGGGCGGTCCTTGGTGAGCCCCTGTTCTGTTCGGTATGGAGTTCTCGCCACTGGGATGCAGACGGAATAGTTCTGAAGCCTCACAGTTGTTAGATCTTCACCAAACTCTGCTTCTTTGTAATTTATAAGTCACTTGCTTCCAAAAGGATTTAAGCTGGTTTAACATCAACATAACAGAGTAGTCAACGAAGGAATGAAGCATAAGAACATGTAGGATGCATTCATGTGTGTGGATATGCCTGTGGGGGTGGGGGAAGGGGCCAGGTAGGGAGGCCAGGAAAAAATATCCCCAACCCCACAGGCTGCTGTGATTGGACATAACATTTAGCTTGGAATATCCCAGCAACCAAGGAAAACCGGTAGCATGATGGATTATATACTTCCTAGTATCGACTAAGATAATATTTTCAGAAGACACCAGCTCTTTTCCTAGCTTTGGAATCTTAAGGTATTTTACTGCAAGGGTTCTTACCAAAAGGACCAACTCTCCCCTGCAAAAAGAGTGGCGTCGATGGCAGATTTACAGGGAATGTAGCCACTTTCTACATATACTTGCTACTTAAATCCATCCTTGAAAATGGACTCAATTCTAAGCCCTCTAATGACATGATCTTTCCCCAATTCCAGATATTTATTGTTGGAGCGCCAGCTGGGCTGGGGCTTTGGATTAAGCTGTGTGGTGGCTAATAAACTCCCGCTCTCTGCCGATGCTCCTCCATTTTCTGGTTCAAGGAGCTGAGGTTGAGCTTATAGTTGAGGATGGTGCCCGTGTGTGTGTGTGTGTGTGTGTGTGTGTGTGTGTGTGTGTGTGTGTGTGTGTGTGTGTGTGTGTGTGTGTGTGTGTAAGGCTGATTTAGCTCACAGCAGTCAAATTACTGAATGTAGAGGGAGACAGGCAATTTGTGGCCTAAAGATTCAGGAGGAAGCCTCTGCGACTCCCACTGAACCCCAGCACCCTTGGAAGACACTGCGCCATGTGCCTCTTCTCCACCGTCGCTTCTTTTGCTGTTTTCACAGCTGAACTTTGTTCGGTTTTATCTCCCTCTGCTGATCCACCAACACGAGAAAGTCATCTATTTGGACGACGATGTCATTGTACAAGGTATACTCGCCGACTGCCCGGAGCACTTGGAAAAGGAGCCGCTGATAAGTAGAATGACTGTCTGTCTTCATTTTCCAAAGAGTTAGCTGCCCAGTGATTTTTTTTTTCTGCTTATTAAATTTGAGAGTATAGTATTGTTGCAAATTCAGGAATTTTTGAAAACAGGGGTTGATACTTACTTCCCTGGACAGTCCAGTTGGCTTTTTGAGAGCCACTCTCAGATTGTTAAAGATTGAGATAAACAGCTTGGCTGCCTTTCCGTTCTCTGTACCACTAAAATGTATGGAGTGATAGTCTCACTGATGACATTCTTAGAACTAAGTTTTGGTGTTTAAATGCAAATAAGATAGCCCTGGCCGGTGTGGCTCAGTTGGTTGAGCATCGTCCCATGCACTGAAAGATCACCAGTTCAGTGCTTCCGAGAGACAACTCATCAACGTTTCTTCTCACATCAATGTTTCTCTCTCTCCCTCTCCCTTCCTCTCTGTAAAATCAATTGAAAACATATTAAATGCAAATAAGACAAGCATCGGTGGGGTACCTACATAGCAATAGAAATAAAGACATTTGTCCAATGCCCAGCTGAGCTTCTTATCAGGTGGCTTTCTAAATTGAGCTGAGCTTTTCTTATTCAGTAAATTGCGAACCACATGAAATCGGGGATCACACACTTCTCCCCCACAGAAAACCAGGGATTAGTTTAAACGCTAAGGCTCTATGCAGCCCTAAAACTCATGCTGCACTCTCTGAACTCCTGGTGTTTCTAAATGCAGGTGATATCCAGGAGCTGTATGACACCACCTTGGCCCTGGGCCACGCGGCCGCCTTTTCAGATGACTGTGATTTGCCCTCGCTTCAGGACAGGCACAGACTTGTGGGGCTGCAGGTGAGCACACTGTCTCAGAAATCCTGCCTTCACCCCTCCCATCCCCCCCAACTCAGAATGAGTGCAAGCTACTATACCTCGAGAGCCCCACCCGTCTGGATTGCTAGAGGCGGAACCCAGGGGCCTGGGCTTCCGATGGACACCCCAGCTCCACTCTGTGGTGACTCCCGGGCAAGTTCCTGAACCCTGCAGGAGCCACTTTTCTTATCTGAAACATGGCAACAATAATATCCATGTTATCGTGTCTCTGTGAGCTGTGATGAAAGAGCGTGTCCGTTCTTCAGTGAATGCACCAGGAATGATAGTTATCTAGGTCCCTCTTAACCTCCCTTCTGTCAGAGGTGGTGTTTTCTGTAAAAGAGACTTGCTGAGTCTTTGGTTCTGCTTTCAGAGTTTTAGCCATTGCTTCCCCACCACCACCACCCCACCACCCCCAGTAGAGGGAAATGCTGATTTTGTTCAAGGGTAAAGAGCTCCTTACCTGAGTGGAAATGAGAAAAGGTGAACCTGTACGTAATACTGAGCCCCCCCTCAGTAGAGGGAAATGTTGATTTTGTTCAAGGGTAAAGAGCTCCTTACCTGGGTGGAAATGAGAAAAGGTGAACCTGTACGTAATACTGAAACCAAAAGAATGGCTTTAAAAATGCAAGGTGCTATTAAGAATCGAATGTTGTTCTTCAAAAGTTCCAGGGAATAATTTTTAAATGGGTGACATTCAAGAAGTGACATGCTTTAAGGCCTAGGCTCTGGGGCCAGACCCGACTTGGTCAAGATCTCAGCTCCATCACTTAAGTAGCTTGGGGCAAGTTACTTAACCAATTGTTTTCTGAAAGGTGTTATTAAGAATAGAATGTTGTTCTTTAAAAAAGTTCCAGGGAATAATTTTTAAATGGTGACATTCAAGAAGTGACATGCTTTAAGGCCTCGGCTCTGGGACCAGACCCGATCTTGGCTCCATCACCTAAGTAGCTTGGGGCAAGTTACTTAACCAATTGTTTTCTCCTTTATTTGCCAAATGGGGGGAGTCACTGTGAGAACTAAGTTAGTTAATACATGTGAAGTTATGGCACACACCTAATGAGGTAATGCATGTGCAGTTCTTAGAACGGTGCCTGGCACATAGAAAGTGCTCGAGTATGTCTGTTACTTCCGTGTCATGTCTGGGCACTCCACTGAGGTAGATTATGGCAGCCCATGTGTGTGAAACATTATGTCCTGCCTGGTGTTACATTCATTCAGCTATGCACCGAGTGCTTCCTATGTGCCTGACAGTTTTAGGTACTAATAATACCGCAAACAAAACTAAAATCCCTGCCTTTGCATAGCTTACATTCTAGTGGGAAGACATGTAAGATACTTAACAGAGGATCAGGGTGGAGGTGGGCTGTATGTTAGGGTGATCATGGAAGGATCCACTGAGATGGTGTCGTGAACCTATACCTGAAAGAATGAAGGGAACCACTTAAGCAGGGAGAACAACATTCCAAGAAAATGTTGCCAGCAGGTGCAAAGGTCCTGAGGCAGGGGTGTGTCTGGCGGATTAAAGAACAAGGAGGTCGATGTGGCAGAGGGATCCAGAGAGAGAATAATGGACATTGGGGAGCAGATGGTGTAGGGCAGGGCAGGCCATGTTAGGAACTGTGGCTTTTACTCTGAAAGAGATGGAAGGCATTAGAGGAGCTTGGAGCAGATGAGTAACATAGAGACAGAGTGGGCAAGTGCAAAGGTCCTGAGGCAGGGGCGTGTCTGGCGGATTAAAGAAGGAGGTCGATGTGGCGGAGGGATCCAGAGGGAGAATAATGGACATTGGGGAGCAGATGGTGTAGGGCAGGGCAGGCCATGTTAGGAACTGTGGCTTTTACTCTGAAAGAGATGGAAGGCATTAGAGGAGCTTGGAGCAGATGAGTAACATAGAGACAGAGTGGAGTTGAAAGGGGTGGAAGAAGCAGGAACACCGGTTAAGAGGAACGTGCAGAAATCCAGTGAGTGGTCATTATGGCCCAGACAAGGAAGGCAGCAGGAGAGGCAGTGGGACATGCTTGGCTTCGGGATATATTTTGGAAGATGGGACCAACAGGATTTGCTGACAGATTTGGATGAAAAGTGAATGAGACCAGTCAAGCAGGAGAGGCAGTGGGACATGCTTGGCTTCGGGATATATTTTGGAAGATGGGACCAACAGGATTTGCTGACAGATTTGGATGAAAAGTGAATGAGACGAGTCAAGGATGACCTAATGACCCTGGGTTTTTTGCCTGTGTTACTAGAAAGATAGGGTGGCACTAACTGAGATAGGGCAGGTTGTAGGAAAGCACATTTGGGACAGGATTAAGCATCCAGGAGGAGACACGGAGCTGGCAGATGGAGCAGGAGTGGGAAATCCAGAGGGGAGGTCAGGGCTGTCTACACGGATGGTGTTTAGAGCCATGAGACTGGATGAGGCTGTCAGGGAGTCAGTGCTTGAAAAGAGACAGGTGCTGGAAATGAGACTTGGGGAACCCCGCTTTTAAAAGTTGGGGAAACAAGAGGAAACCAGCAAAGGGCTCTAGGAAATGGCCAGTGACACAGGAGGAAACCCAGAGACACCACACCATGGTTTCAAGAAAATGATTGATTTCAGATTGTTTCCCACGTGGCACGCATATCCTGTTCCTTTACAGAACACCTACATGGGCTTCCTGGACTACAGGAAGAAGACAATAAAAGACCTCGGCATCAGCCCCAGCACGTGCTCGTTCAACCCTGGCGTGATTGTTGCCAACATGACGGAATGGAAGCACCAACGTATCACCAAACAACTGGAGAGATGGATGCAGAAAAATGTGGAGTACGTGCACATCCGTCATTCCCCCCCAGCCCCCCTGTGCTTGAAAACAAAATTATACAATGAATTTTCTATGCATAGCTCAGGGGTTAGAAATATTTTATACACATCTTAGGTCAGACTTTCTCACTGGGGAAGAAAAGGGGCAATAGATGAAAATATATTCTCAAATGATATGTCAGAGGAAGCGAGATCCTGCGGAATCCTTATAATACAAACATTTTTCTAAGAAGTTATTTAATAATGCGACTGTAAATCTTCTCCCAGAATCCTACTGAACCTTTTCCACTGAAAATCACTTACCTTAGTCGAGTTCCTCCTTCTTACAGAGATTTGTTTTTAAGGGTTATTTTATGAAGTCAACTTTGTTTCTTAGGGTTGAATTTTTAAAAATGTATTGTATTTCATGACTAAAGTCTTAAATAGAGGATTAATGTTAACACAATCACTATGATCATGTCATTGTATTTCCTTGCCTGCTTTTTTTCTGGATATTTTTAATACCACCATACCTTGAATTTGTGAACAAATTTATTCTAAATAATGGAGGATCAGAATGTGATCTTCTGTGTTTGCCATTAAGAAGCCTGAGAATTAAAATGGCAAAATATTAACACCGTGAAACTAGTACATGCAAGTTCATGGTTTTCTGCTTATAATTTTGTGTAGGTTTAACAATTTTCAAAATACAAGGTTGGAGGAAAGTGCAAGATTGTAGTCTTATTATATAGTGAGAGACTGTCCTGCATCTTTTAAAAGGATTAGATTCTTCTTTATCTGAGTCTGTGGGGCTCCAGGCTTAAAATATTTCTTTTCTATTCATTTTCTTAGGGAGAATCTCTACAGCAGTTCCCTGGGGGGAGAGGTGGCCACCTCCCCAATGCTGATTGTGTTTCATGGGAAATACTCTACCATCAACCCCCTGTGGCACATAAGGCACCTGGGTAAGCACTGTGGAAAAACCATGCAAATGTGCATTTTATAGATCGCTTGAGCACGAGGTTGGGGAAAGTGTGCTAGAGCACCAGCTTCCTCAGTCACATCCTCCATGTGACCTTGGAGATTACCTTGGACTCCTTATTTAACCGTCATTGCTCAGATTTGCAAATGCAGCTGATAAAGATGGCCTGCCTGAGAGGCGTGTTTCTAGGAATCCATGAAAAGCAATTAGACTCATGCTTAGCATACACACAGTACGTGCCAGATAAACATTAACTATTGTTAGAACTTTCACTGTCAAAACTTTTTCATAACTTTATTGAACTCTTTGAAGTGACCTACAGTGGACAAAACCAAATGAATTAGCATAATGGTTTATGATGCATTTATCTAGCTGGCAGTGTATCTTCTTTTTCCTCACCAGAGGATATGCTTTTTATTGACTTTAAAGAGAGAGGGAAGGAGAGAGACAAGGGGGAGAGGGAGAGAGAGAGAGAGAGAGAGACATCGATTGGCTGCCTCCCATACACTGCTTAACTGGGAATTGAACACACAACCCAGATGTGTGCCCTGACTGAGAATCGAACCCGCCACCTTTTGGTGTATAGGACAACGCTCCAACTGAGCCACACCGGCCAGGGCTGGCAATGTATCTTTCAAAGAGAAGTTGTTTACTGGTTGTGTCCTATGTGTATTCACTCTTCACTACAGCAGTGCAGGCTCTAGGGCAGTGATGGCGAACCTATGACACGCATGTCAGAGGTGACACGTGAACTCATTTTTTTGGTTGATTTTTCTTTGTTAAATGGCATTTAAATATATAAAATAAATATCAAAAATATAAGTCTTTGTTTTACTATGGTTGCAAATATCAAAAAATTTCTCTATGTGACACGGCACCAGAGTTAAGTTAGGGTTTTTCAAAATGCTGACACGCCGAGCTCAAAAGGTTCGCCATCACTGCTCTAGGGTGTAGAGGATATTTAAAACTCTGCTATTACCTAAGGTCCTGGGCAAGTTCTCAACTTCTCTGTGCTTTACTTTCTTCATTTGTAAATCAAAGCTAATAGAACCTTATACAGTTTTTATAAGGAATAAATGACCTAACATATACACTGAGTGGCCAGATTATTATGACCGGCCAGATTATTATGTCCACCCCATCGGTACAATGAAGTGAATTAGTTATGCAAATAATAATAATAATAATAATAATAATAATAAAACCTTGAGAGTATTTGCTTAGGAAGTTTTCAATATTCAGTATTTTTGGAAGTGTCAATGAAGTACTGATGGGATGGTCATAATAATCTGGCCAATTAGTGTATAAATTGCTTAGAACAGACATTCACATTCACTCAAACACATGGCCACAACCCTTTAGCTAAAACCACTGAGCCAGACCTATTTAGAAATTGAGAAGGATTTTTGAACCCTAAAATGCATATACTTATGTTATGCAATTCCCTGAGTGGGATCTAGGTTTTGCTGCCACAGAAGTTATTAGAAATCCTTTTGTTTTCAGACATTTGGGGATGATTATAGACTTGGAGACAATGGATTATGGACTTCTATTTGCCAAGTGCCCATTGCATTTCCAAGTGCTGGGCCCAGTTCTGATGATAAAGATGAACAATCCTCTAAGATGGTACTTCCCTTACTCTGCCTTTTAGAAGGACACACAGACAAAACTGTGGAAGCTGGGTTCCTGTCTCCTCTTAGTGATTCCGTCTGGATGGCTTCTGCCTCATTCCCAGACTCTTCCCCAACTTTCCTGAGCATCTGCAAGCACATAAAAGCGACACAGGGAAGCTAAGGACACTATTGTTCCGTCTGATTTGATTTATATTGATGCTGAGTTCACTGTTAGGTCAAATATCAACATTTCAATGTAATGAATGTGCAGAAAATCCCATTAAAGTAGAATGTCTGTGAAAAATGTTGTGTAGGTACAGCTATGCGGAGCTTAGATCGATAAGGTTAGAGCATTTATGAGCTTGGAACAGAGACTCAGAATTACATTTTATGAAATATCTAACTTACTGACAAGTAGAAAGCGGCGGAATCTTCCCAAGGGAAAGAAGTCATTTTTCTTTGTAGAAAGTAGTCATTTTTCTCTGTAGAGCGGAATGTCGTCTGTGCTGAGGGTTTTGGAATCAGGGGTGGTCTGCCAAGTGAATCTACACAGTGATCATTTGAGAAATACCTCGATTTGAGAGTGTTCCGAAAGCAGAGAGCAATGCAATGCTAACAGTGTTAAGTTTGGGTCTAAACAGGGAGGCTTAAAATATTAAAAAGTGATGAAACATATTTGGCTAAAAGCAAAACTGCAAGGCCCTCTGGTCCTTCCGTCAAAGAGCTGAGAGATGATGTTCTACTTAGTGAGGCTTCTGGCAGGAAGGTCCCTCTTCCCAAATAAGCATTTTGTTTCCTCTGTATAGACTCCACGGCAACCCGAAACGCTGGGCTCCTCTCCTACCCACCTTCACAGCTGCGTTTATGAATAACAGAAGACAGGTTTTTGGTTGTCTCACATCATATGATAAACTAGCTATTCACCCTCTTTATTCAATAGACTTGTTTTTTTAAAAATATCAAATTCTCTTTCTTAGAAAAAAAACACTGTAGAGGATATTTAAAAAAAAGACTTACATTCTCAAGATCTTAATGTACTTCTGGAAGAAGTATTCTAAAAATATTTGAGCAACAGCAATATTAAGGTAAATGCATATATAGTCTCTAAGTGAATCTTATGAGGGAAATAATATTCACATGGAGATAGCTGTTTGTTAATAAGTGGATCTTATTCTTGGTCACTTTTCATATAGTCAAAATAAGATTGTTTAAAAAGAAAATCTTGCCATATTGTTGGATAATGTAGAAAGACAAGAACTCCTATAAACTCTGGATGGGAGGCAAACGGTTACAAGTTCTTCTGGGGACAATTGGCAATCTCTTACCAAAAATTAAAAGGCACACACCCTTCAATTTCACAATTCCACCTACAAGATTCTTATTCTACAGATATACTATTTGTATACATGCATAAGACATGGATAGAAGACTGTTTCCTGTAGCATTGTTGATTCTAGTGAAGGGACAGAAACAGCCAAAATGTCCTTAATAAGAAACTCAGTAAATAAGTAATCATAGATGCATTCTATGTAGTCATTAAAAATAATTCAGCCCTGGCTGGTTTGGCTCAGTGGATAGAGCGTCAGCCTGCGGACTGAAGGGTCTCAGGTTCGATTCCGATCAAGGGCACGTGCCTGGGTTGCGGGCTCGATCCCCACTGGGGGATGTGCAGGAGGCGGCCGATCAATGGTTCGCTCTCATCATTGATGTTTCTATCTCTCTCTCCCTCTCCCTTCCTTTCTGAAATCAATAAAAACATAAAAAAAAAAAAAATTCAGTAAATCAATGTGCAACTATGGAAAGTTTCCTAAGAGTAATTTTAAAAGTCAAATTACAAACAAATTTTTTAAAATGCATATATAACATGCATGGGTATGTCTATATACAAATACATACTATATACACACTTACACACATACTGGTGTACAGGTAGAATAGTTTTTCATGAGAACCTCAAACCATGGTCACTTTATTGTATTTTAAATATATTTTTATTGATTTCAGAGAGGAAGGGAGAGGAAGAGAAATAGAAACATCAATGATGAGAGACAATCACTGATTGGCTGCCTCCTGCACGCCCCATGCTGGGGATCAAGCCAGCAACCCAGGCATGTGCCCTGATGGGAACCTCCTGGTTCACAGGTCGATGCTCAACCATCGAGCCACACCAGCCAGGCAAACCACGGTCATTTTAGAGATTTAGGGTGGGTGGTAAACTCTTCATTGTAAACCCTTTAATTTGTTTAATTTTTTTTATAATGAACCTATATTCAATTTTTAATATATAAAATTTTATTTTCTAACAAGCCTATTCTTTTTCTCTAAACACAATAAAGGCTGGAGTCCAGATACCAGATATTCAGAGCATTTTCTGCAAGAAGCAAAATTACTCCACTGGAACGGAAGACATAAACCTTGGGACTTCCCCAGTGTTCACAATGACTTATGGGAAAGCTGGTTTGTTCCTGACCCTGCAGGGATATTTAAACTCAGTCACCAAAACAGCTGACACTTTATATATTTTCTGTATAAAAATGTGGAATTGTCCATTTGCAACCTACTATAACATCATTCTTTTTTTTTTTTTTCAAATATTTTTTATTGATTTTTCACAGAGAGGAAAGGAAAGGGATAGAGAGCTAGAAACATCGATGAGAGAGAAACATCGATCAGCTGCCTCCCGCACACTCCCCACCGGGGATGTGCCCGCAACCAAGATACATGCCCTTGACCGGAATCGAACCTGGGACCCTCAGTCCGCAGGCTGACGCTCTATCCACTGAGCCAAACCGGTCAGGGCGATATAACATCATTCTTTATGAACAGTACCTTCGATATGTATGATCTACAATATGAAAAACAGAGACTACTGTGTGCAAGTAATACCTTGGATCACATAGGTATTGATTACTTCCTTACGTACAAGCACTGAGTGTGGAAATCAAGGTTATGTGAGTGAAATATATTGTTGGAAAGAAATAAACCCATGTAGGTTCCAGCAACCAATTTGCTTAACTCAGTGACAATTATATCTAAAACTTTTCAAAATTTCTACATGTATTTTTCACATGTAGGTATTTTTTAACAGGTTGCCAGTCTTGTGTTTTTGTATTACACTTAAAATATGAATGCCTGAAAAATAAAATAGTCATAGATTTTTAATGATTCTCATTGTATATAGTATTCTATATGTTAAATATAACAGAAGGCAAACTGATCTCAGGTTTAAAGGATGAAAGAATACCAGTAAGTCTCGCTACAGAAAAGCCTGCAACTTAAGGATTATCATTCTTATATTTTTTATTGTAAAAATCATCAGACTTTCAAATGAATTTAAAAACTTTTTCAATATTTTTTAATGAAAAAGTCTCATACTGTCATGTATAGAATATATCAACATTTACTACCTGTCATTTAATGAAACACACCATTGTTGTACGCTTGGAAAGTCCTTAAACCCATTCTCTAATAAGTGTCCATAATTTAAAGGGTATTTTCTCCACTTAAATAAAAAAAATCCATTGTAAGGCTACAAATCATTATATACCAAAGCAATACCTAGTTACATGCTTTACACAGTCCCATGAAAAAATAATTCAGTTGTTCCTAGTCCCTGATGCAAGGTGCTTCAAAGCACCTGCACAAAACATCCATGTAAACAGCAGTACAGTACATGATTTAAATAACATGAATGACTCCTACACAGCTTGATCCAGACTAAAGGAAAAATAAAATTCATCACAGCCAGCAGCTAAACAGCATGTTAAGATTCACAACAAGGATTTGTTTCTCTTTAAATATTTCCATATTGAAAAGCATGCTCCGTGGGTATAAGTGATCAAGGGGAGATGCAAATAGCATTTCCAAACACCCAGGTTTATATCTGCCAGGCATAGAAGTCTGGACTATTTGTAGCACCTTGGAAAATGCATTAAAAATCACAAAGGTACATTACTTAAAAACCAACCTTGCATAAGGTTAACGTAGTCCACAGTAACAAAGAACAATGATGCAGAGACAGAAGTTTGTAAATTACTGGCTTATGAGATTTAACTAGCAAGAAAATTTGTCTTAATTATAGTAGCACATCTCATGTACATAAAGCACCAGTTTAAAACAGGTTATCGAACACCTCCAGCACCTTGCCGCTCAGCCTGAAAATTCATTTCTCATCACTTGCCATGTTACACCCCTAAAGCCAAGGAAGATAAAATTCGGTGATAGGTACTGAAAGAGAAATTCAGTTCCTTCCCTATCGAGTGTATGTCTCTCAAGTAAAACACAGATGAAGTAACAACATTTAAGAGGAAGATAAAATTCGAACGGTGATAGGTACTGAAAGAGAAGTTCAGTTCCTTCCCTATCGAGTGTATCTCTCAAGTAAAACACAGATGAAGTAACAACATTTAAAAGGTCTACTGCATTCCCTGGAGCCCACCATCCCAGCAGAATAGGTTCTGCCTATTAGAGAACTAACACACAGGGTGAGGAGGCCAAAGCCAGGGTTGAATGCCCTGTCACGTAAGGCCAGGTTGGTCTTGCTGCTGCAAGGCCACACTCTACGTTTGTACTAGAAAGCAACTCTCACAAACGATCACCATTGGTAAAGAGGTCTGAGTGTGAACACGACTCCAGAGGCTTAACTGCACATGAAAATCCACACATCTGCCTCTTTACCAGTGGCAACTCTTATTAACAGCATGCCCTTCTTAGGCATAAGAGGGGTAATGGTGTTTCTAGGCTTATGCACAGTGAATAATCAAATATAAATATTCAGACTGTTGCATTTCTTAAATTACAGTTTAAAAGTGACTCCCAAAAGAAAATCACTTTCTTCCTAAATGAAAAAGCCTTTATAAAATGCTGGAATGATGGTTCATTCAAATACAAAAACTCATGTACAAAAAAAATCCTAAATGTTCCTTCCAAACTACCTAGGTTCATACAGTTGATTCTACCACACAACTGTACTATGGTTACATCACCAGAGGAAAACACTAATAAAATACTTCAGTTAGCAAACTGAGGGCCACTTCCTGACAACTGCAATAAAACTGCAGCATTGGAGCAGGGCTGAGAAGCACCGTGCCTAAGCAAGGTTTCCTGCCTCCTGTTCTTGCATCCCACAATGATTGTTGAAGGAAGGAATCTGGTCCGTAAACGATTGGCTCATCCACTGCCCGTTGGGAACATCACTGAAAGTCGATTCTCCACAGTCAGCTGCTGGCGGGGAGGAGGGGGAGAGGGAGAGAGTTAGTTTCTTACATTTAAAAGCTTTAAATCAGTGGTTCTCAACCTTCCTAATGCCGAGACCCTTTAATACAGTTCCTCATGTTGTGGTGACCCCCAATTTCATTGTTACAAATTGAACATAATTAAAGCATAGTGATTAATCACAAAAACAATATGTAATTATATATGTGTTTTCCGATGGTCTTAGGCGACCCCTGTGAAAGGGTCGTTCGACCCACAGGTTGAGAACCGCTGCTTTAAATGATCAAATTAGGGGATTTTAACTGTCCAGTGAATGAGAACTGTTATTAAAATAGTTAAGTAAGCTTCTTCTTTTTAAATGTATATAATTGACTTCAGAGAGGAAGGGAGAGGGAGAGATAGAAACATCAATGATGAGAGAGAATCATTGATCGGCT
>NW_005355621.1:3110471-3120090 GCF_000412655.1 Myotis brandtii
TTCAGAGAGGAAGGGAGAGGGAGAGATAGAAACATCAATGATGAGAGAGAATCATTGATTGGCTGCCTCCTGCATGCCCCCTACTGGGGATTGAGCCCACAACCCAGGCATGTGCCCTTGACTGGAATGGAACCCGGGACCCTTCAGTCCACAGGCTGACATTCTATCCACTGAGCCAAACCAGCTAGGGCAAGAAGCTTCTTGAATGCAGTGTATTTCTGTTCTATTTTCAGATAACGGATTAATAAATCCTCATTTGTTATCCAAGGAGGAAAATGCAACTAAGATGACTTACTGTAGTTAGTGACTTTAAAGTAAAGGGGCTGTAAGTTTGTGTAAACATTAAATAACCATCACATTTCCTCTATGAATGACTAACCAGATTTTTATATAATAATTCCCATTCTTCAATAATTTACTCTTTTTAAAAGAACTTTCCCTACCCCTCAATCCTGACAAAAGCAAGTCTTTGAGAGAACAAACATAGGGAGGGGACATACTTAGCCCGTTTGAAGAGAAGCTGCAAGGTTCACCATTGCATGGATTTGCACCGTAAGCACCGCCATATGCTGCTTCATAACCCGGATCATATTTTTCTTCCTTAACAGCCATCTTCTTTGCATCCTCTGTGGGGAGGGTGAAAGAGATTTAAAGCTAATTTTGTACAACACTTTTAAAAGATAGCTTTATTCAGAAATCATGAGGGAGAAATCTTTTTCTTGAATGTTCATGTACACTGAGATACATCTTTTGCTATGTATGACCTTTTGCACTCTTCATAACATATACTATATTAACTCATAAGAACTCTTACAGCCTATGAGATTTAATTTTGGGTGGGTTACAATGTTTCTTATATCCTCAACATCTGTAAGACCACCGGGAAGACCTTAGTAAAAGGAGATTCTAATAGTGACTAACAGCCATTATCAGAGTACTCTGGCTGCAAATATAACTGCTTTCTCTTCTCCTGCTTTTAAACCCACAACATGCTTTCTGGAGTGTATACAGACATGACATGAAAACAAGGAGCAATAACGGGGACACACCTTGGGCAAGCTGCAGGTCAAATGTATACTGAACTTCCTGAACGTCTGTGTTTCGTTCAATGCCTTTCAATTGATCTCTTAAGTCTTTCAGCTTAATGTAGTAATGAACTTTGTCCTGGGCTCGGGGGAACTGAGCACATCTTGCACTGGATGATGGCATCACATAGCAGAGCTAGAATCATAAAATTTGACAGTTATAGAAATCTGTTCAACCCACTCCTATGGAGACAGAAAATGTGTCTTTCTCTGGGTTCATGATTTGATACTTATTACTTTAGCAGTTTATGCAAAATTAACAAAAGTGGTTGTGTTTTCCTTTTCATAGCATAAATTACAATGGGTAGAACAAATAAAAAAGGTCAACTAGCTAGAAAAAAAAAATCCACATTGAGCTGATCTGCAAATATAATTTTAAGGACTTACAGTTTCTGTGTCTGGGATCTTGTGGGGTTGAAGTCCAAATTCTAAGTTCTTAACCTTTACTCCAAAAACTTCTTTACTAAAAATTTCATAAATACCTAAAATGAAATGCAAACATATTTACATTGTCCATAATGTTAGCAAAGAAAAAAGATAAAATTTAAAAGCAAACCTTACATTTTCCATTAAACACTGCTATTCGTGGCTGATATTTCTGTAATTTCTGCACTAGAATACGTCCTCCTTCACGAAATTCTTTACTAAAATTAAATTAAAAAGTCATCATAATGTAAGTATGGCAATATTTATAATATACTAAGTTCAGATAGCTTTCCAAGAAAGATCAAGTCACATACTGTTTGTCAAGTTCAGCTTGAACTAGACACACATATATTCCTGGAGTGTATGTGGCACCAGCACGGCCAAGGTTTAGTCTATAACAGTGATGGCGAACCTTTTGAGCTCGGCGTGTCAGCATTTTGAAAAACCCTAACTTAACTCTGGTGCCATGTCACATATAGAAATTTTTTTATATTTGCAACCATAGTAAAACAAAGACTTATATTTTTGATATTTATTTTATATATTTAAATGCCATTTAACAAAGAAAAATCAACCAAAAAAATGAGTTTGCGTGTCAGAGGTTCGCCACCACTGGCCTATAAAAATAAATGTTATGTAATTACCTGGAGAGGTCCTTGCTGCCTGGGGTTGTCCTTTCCACCATATTGGTAAATCCAATACCATATTTTCCTGGTAAAGTGTGATCGTCCATATGGTTCAGCTGGACCTCACTCAGTCCTGACATAAATAGACACTTCCCTGTGAGAAAGAGAGTTTATTTATTCCCATAGAAGGTCAAAGGTTTCTGCCCTATGGGTTGATGTAGTAGTCTATTTTTTAAAAATTGTTCTGCTCTTTTAAAAAATATATATATTTTATTGATTTTTTACAGAGAGGAAGGGGGAGGGAGAAACATCGATCAGGTGCCTCCTGCACACCCCCTACTGGGGATGTGCCTGCAACCAAGGTACATGCCCTTGACTGGAATCAAACCTGGGACCCTTTAGTCCGCAGGCCGACGCTCTATCCACTGAGCCAAACCGGTTAGGGCATGCTCTTTTATATTTTTATAGTTGACAGTATTATAGATATCCCCCATTTGCCCCCCTCCACCCAGTCCCCACCCCACCCCAGGCCGTTACCACATTACTGTTTGTCTCCATGGGCTATGCATATATACATATATATTCTTTGATTAATCCCTTCCAGTCCCCTTCCACCTTCCTCCCCTCTGAGATCTGTCCGTTAGTTTATAGCCTATTCTTGAAATTTAAAAAAAGCACATATTATAACATAAATCAAAAACCATATCAAGCAATTACTGTGTGCTATGTACTATGCTAAGCCCTTTGCCTGTATTATTTAATTTAATCATCATACTTATGAGATATTACTATTATCATTCCCTTTTCATAGGGGAGTTAAGATAAAGGCCTGTCAAGAATACACATCTAGTCAGTATAGGAAACTTTGAAACAGCTCTCCTTTCTAATCATTGGTGATATCACCACCTGCCCGGGAATACCTCAAACAGGTAAACATACACTGATGGGCTTGACAGTGGAGAAAATGAAAAGTTCAAAATTCCTTAGGAAACAACTTTTTAAATAATGGAGACAATATGCTATTCATTCCAAAAACACATTACTATCATTTGCCCTAAATATTTTTTTAATATTTTTTTTTTATAGAGGAAGGGAGAGGGCGAGTTAGAAACATCGACAAGAGAGAAAAATAGATCAGCTACCTCTTGCACGCCCCCTACTGGGGATGTGCCCGCAACCAAGGTACATGCCCTTGACAGGAATCGAACCTGGGACCCTTCAGTCCGTAGGCCGACGCTCTATCCACTGAGCTACACCGGTCAGGGCTGCCCCAAACATTTTTTATGTTACCCTTAGATCATCCACTAGCTGCTAGTTCCCGAGGGCCTACAGCATGCCTTGTTCCATTAGGCCTGCTGGTAAGACGACTCGTATACAGGACAATTCAATAGTTACACATGGTTTTAAAGCTCACTCGACAAGTATGAAGGTCTTTAATACTATTTTCTGCTAGATATGGAGTTTCTGTACAGAATGTCTCCGATCACAGCACTTCTTAACCTGACTGCCAATGAGCAAATATTTCATCTCTCCTAGAAATGCGATGGCGATCAGCAGAAATCTGCAAGGGTCAGTGTTCTGTCTGCACTGGCTCAGCGATGCACTATTGCTGCTACGTCAATAGGTGACAAGTAAAAAAACCCTTTAAAAAAGTAGTAACACTCACTTGAAACAATCCAAACAGAGGAGGAAGTACTCCTTTTCATGGCCCTCTACTCTTGGAAACCAAGTGACATGTCATTCCAAACCTTCTTTGTGTATACACACACAGAAATCATGTATGTATATTGACACATATATACAATCTCTCTAATTAAAAACATAATTTGGTTTAAAAAACAACAACAACCCAAACTATTAACACAGGTATCAAGTTTAAAATTACAGTAATAATAATAAAAAAGTAACCACTTACAAAAATGGTTTCCAGGTCCAGGGTAATGATGCCCTTTGTAAGCAGCCATCAGTCCCGGGTTTATACCAATCTAAAAAAATGTTCATACATTTTAGTAGGGTGTAAGGGCGACAGAATGGTGGAAAAAATTGAATTTATTAAAAGTGTAATCTGACATCATACGCAGTATCATTTATCAATTACCTCCTCTGGATCTGAACAAAGTACTCTAATCTGAGGAAAGAAATTTTCCTTTATATTAAAAGTTTTGCTGTTGTTTTTAAAAACCAGTTTGATTCCCTCATACCCCCAGGCCCACCCCCACCCACTGGGCTGGAAAGAAAGAGGCTCTGGAGCCATCGGTGAGTTTGAGCCCAGGTCCAGCCACAAGTCTCCTTCTTAGCTCCCAGCAAGCAGCTGACTCCACAACATCTGCACAGCTGTCTGCATGCTGTTTCTTACAGTTACAGACAAAAATCAAAGTTTAAAATCAGTGTTACCATTCGTGGGGAATTCACAGACGTCATGCAGTCTGAGTTACATGGATTGTTTACTTTAATTGAAACCCTATGAGAGAGGCACTATTATCACCCGTTTCACCAAGGAGGAAACTGGGGTTCAGGAAAGTTAAGGCTTGTCTAGGGTCATACGCATGTGGCAGGATTGGACACTGGACAGCCCTACTCTGGAGCCCACCCTCTCAAACACTCCCCAGTAATAGGACCTCATGAAGGTGACATCATGTACTACCAAAAGGATTCTCACAAACGGTTCTTTTTCAGCAAAATTATTTGCAAGGATAAAGGTTGAGTTAATCCACCAATGCTATTTATAAAACCAAATGAGGACAGAAATCCTTACAATCACAATGTCCAGATTGAAAGTCAAAATGTCCGGGAGTGTCTTGGTCAAAAGTTCAGCTTCTGAAACACCATTAAAACGGTCAACTTTTCTCTTCACTTTAAACGTGTCTGTAATTTTTTCTTGCTTTTCTTTTGATTTTGCAGACTTGGCAGACTTCTTGGCCTCAGCAGGTTTCTTGGCCTCGGCGGCTTTCTTGGCCTCGGCAGGCTTTTTGGCCTTGGCAGGTTTCTTGGGTTCCGCTGGTTTTTTTGGTTGTCTTGTTCTGGGTTTTCTTTTCCTTCCTTTGGGAGCCTCTGAAACACAATGATTTCCAGGATGTGATGCAGAAAACCGCAATTGCAAAGCCTAGGCAGTTTTCCCAGAAAAGCCACCCTATCCACATCCTTTTCACCTTTCTCCTCAATCTCCAAGTGCCAGTTTCCTCTACAATGTCTTCCCCTTGGTTCACCCTCCAACTGGGTTCATGTGGCCTCATCCACGACCCTCCCTCCTCTGCTGGCTGTTGTTGGGATGAGACCTCCATCAGAATCATCGATTGATTTTCTACACAATCTTACCTAGCATCTTGGCCTCCCCTGGGATACAAAGCATCTATGTACTATTTCATAGGAATTCTACATGTAAATACATGAATAGCTAAGTAAACAAATGACAGAAAAAGTAGACAGCAAAACAGGGAGGAAGGGAAACAGTTTAACTCAATTTCCCCATAATTCCAGCAGTAGACAGCCTCAAAAGCAAGGCCTGTGGGCTTGTTTTGGAGATTCTGAGTGTCTGTTCCACACACACGCAAAGAGTTCTGAACTCAGAGGTGCTGAGGAGGAAACCTCAGGCTGGCAGTAGGAATCTGACCTCAGGACCTAACGCAGAGCTTCTCAGCCTTGGCACTACTGACAACTTATGCTGAATGATTTTTGGTTGTGGGAGACTGTTCTGTTCATTATAAAATGTTTAACATTCTATATATTTTTAAAATATATGTTTTTTTTATTGATTTCAGAGAGGAAGGGAGAGGGAGAGAGAGACAGAAACATCAATGATGAGAAAGAATCATTGACTGACTGCCTTCTACACACTCCCCACTGGGGATCAAGACTGCAACCCAGGCATGTGCCCTGACCAGGAATCAAACCGTGACCTCCTGGTTCATGGGTCATTGTTCAACATCTGAGTCACATGGGCCGGCAACATTCTATATTTAATAACAGCCTTGGCTTCTGCCCACTAGATGCCAGTAGCATCCAGCCAGTCATGACAATCAAAGGTGTCTCCAGACAATACCAAACGTCCCTAGAGGGCAAAATCATCTCTGGTCACAAACCACCGTCCTAAAATATCCAACAGGAAGCCTTGGTTTTCTAACCTTAGTTCTTTAATATCTCTTATAACTTCTCAGGCTCCTCCCCCATTCTACTACTATTTGGCTTTTCTCCACCCTAGCCTCCCGTTCTTCCTTTTTTCTATCTCACACTGCTTTAGCCACTCCTATGCCAAGAGATCCACCTCCACTGGCTTGTAGCTGGGGAAGCCTCAGTGCTGCCTGCCCAGAAAAACAGCGGTCAAGGGCAGGGGTATCCCCAACACAGTGAAGGGAGATGTGTTCCTGGGATCATAACCTGGAACTCAGAGCACATTTCTCATGCAATACAGCTACCCTGGAGAGAGTAGTTGGAGAGTAGCTCTCCATCTCCCCACCCCCAAATCTGTTCTCCTTTCTTCTAATTCTCTAGTTTGGTGAATGGTACCTCCTTTATCCAATTTTCTAGGAATTATTTCCAGATTCCTTTTCCTGCTTGTCTCCCCATGAAATCCATCTACCATGGCCAGTAATTCTACCTCTGGAGTAGTTACTAATTCTGTCCTTCTCCACCCCTTTACATCCTCCTCATTTTGTCCCTAGATTATTCAAAGGATCTCTAATCCACTCCTTGCCTCCAAGTTCTGCTTGTTTTCTACCACCCATTCTATCCTCTGTAATACCTGAGGCTGATATTTTCAAATGCCACTGGACTACGCCACTACCTGCCTACATTCTCTCAACAGCTCCCTATTGCCTTCAGAATAGGATATACATCTTTTAGGCTAAACAAGCCTCAATGCCCCCTTTCCAGCCTCATCTCTCACCATTTCTTTGCTATACCCCAGACTCCAATGTCAGAATCACTGTTTTTTAACTGTCGTGCTTCTTCTTGTCTGTGCTTTGTGCATGCTTCCCTCCACCTGGAACTTCCCCAGCCCTTTCTTCCTGGGGATAACGTCTCCTTCCCCTGGAGTTTCTGAGCTCTGGGAAGCTGCCTCTGAGCCTCAGTCTGAGTTAGGTGTCAATGCCATGAGCTCTCACAGCATCCTATGCCGCTCTTCACTGCTTTGTGTGCTGAGCCATGACGTGTATTTACTTATTATTTTCCCCTACTAGATTATGAGATATTCTAAAGCAGTATCCATATCCCTTTTTAAAAATATGTTTTATTGATTTCAGAGAGAGGAAGGGAGAGAGAGAGAGAGAGGGAGAGGGAGAGAGAGAGAGAGGGAGGGAGGGAGAGAGAGAGAGAGAGAAAGAAAGAGAAATATCCACTGCCTGCTTCCCACACACCCTCCCTGGGGATCGAGCCTGCAACCAAGTTATGTGCCCCAACCAGGTATTGAACCAGAGACACTTAGGTACATGGGACAACACCCAACCAATAAAGCCATACCAGCCAGGACAGGATCCACGTCCCCCCCCTTCTGCCCCGCAAACCTACAGTGCCTGGCAGATACTAAGTACCTAAAAAGTGGGTTAAATTTTTTAACACTAGCCAGGCTGGCATGGCTCAGTGGTTGAGCATTGACCAATGAATCAGGAGGTTGCGGTTCGATTCACGGTCAGGGCACATTCTTGGGTTGTGGGCTCAATCCCCAGTAAGGAGGGTGCAGGAGGCAGCCGATCAATGATTCTCTCTCATCATTGATGTTTCTATCTCTCTCTCCCTCTCCCTTCCTCTCTGAAATCAATAAAAAAATTTTTTTTTAAATTTTAACACTAAAATTCATCATTAAACCCTTTCTTAAAAAGTAGGCTAATCCAATAGCTACTTTTCTATGCTCTCCTGGTGCAACTACCTTGTTCAGGTGCCTGAGCAGGAGCTGGCTCTGGAACTTCCGCTGGCATCTGCTGTGTGTCCATAACTTCCATGTTAGGAGCCTCGGCCATCATTTGTTGAAATGGAAATGTGTAAAAAGCTTGAGCTTGCTGAAGAGAATAGCTGAAAGAACAATTAAATTAAGATAAGAGGGTAAAATTACCCAAATGTAAGTTTAAATGATCAGCTGTAAATAACTTTTCAGGATCCAAATATTTTGAAACCAGAATGTGGTATTTATTTAGAGTTGACAACAGGTGCAAAGTGAGGAGGAAGATCTAGTCTCATATGTACACACTCACCCAACCTTTACTAACCAACACTAATTCACTCTCACACTGTTTAGTGGCAAGATGTGTCCTCAATACAACTTACCAGTCCGTCAAGTCAGCCTGCACTTTCCCTGAGATGAGATCATGGGAATTGCTAGCAGGGAGACACAAAAGGCCCACAAGCCCACACAGGAACACAAAAACAATTTGTGTTACTACCATCAGTATTGAATCCTCTAATCTAACCCTCCCCTGGCTTAACTTTCCCCCCAATTTTGATATAACATTGTGTAAGTTAAAGATGTACAACATGTTGATTTGATACACTTACATACAGGGTGGGGCAAAAGGAGGTTTGCTGTTGTGAGTACACGAAACACAATTTATTCTTGTATTATTATTTACTAGGGGCCCAGTGCACGAATTCGTGTATCTTGAAAGAAACTGTGGGCTGTGAGGCTGCAGTGGGCACAGGGGCGGGTCTTGGCCCATCCTCTGCGCCCCTGCCCAGCCCCTCCTGCTGTGGCCCCTAGTCCCTGTCTGCCGGCAGCCCCGCTCCTGCTGCTCCCACGCACTGATGGCACCAGCCCCGCTTGCAGCCGCTGATGGCGCGGAGCAATTGGGGCCGGCACCAGCAATGGGTGCGAGTGGCTGATGCTGGTCCGATTGCCCCTCAGGAGCAAGGGGAGGTGGAGAATCCCTCAGGGGCAATCGGGGCTGGCAGCCACTGTTCGCACCCATTGACGGCACAGAGCAATCGGGACTGGCGCCAGATGCTGGTGTGGGTGCAAGTGCCGGGTGGGACCGCGGTGTGTGGGAGCAAAAAATTTTCAGTAACCACCAGAGGCTCGCCCTGATGACAGTGACCAGTGCCACGCCTTGGTCTGGCAACCCTGCTCATCAACCACACCATCCCACCGTGGCCAACGCCTGCTATGTTCCGTGCTCTGCCGTCTACTGCCAATGCCCACCATGTTCCGCACGCACCCCCTGTGGTCAGTGCACATCATAGTGACCGGTTGTTCCACTGTTTGGTCTATTTGCATATTAGCCTTTTATTATGTAGGATTAACTAGAGGCCCAGTGCACAAAATTCATCCATGGGTAGGGTCCCTAGGTCTGGCTGGCAATCAGGGCCGATCGGGGCCTTCTGGCTGCCGGCCAGGGCCTTCCTTCCTGGGCCGCCGGCTGCCGGGCCTTCCTCATTCCATGCCATCCCCTGGTGGTCAGCGCATGTCATCAAACTCCTGGTCTCCCAGTTGAACTCCTGAGAGAACACTTTGCATATTAGCCATATATATGTGTGTGTATGTGTATATATATATATATA
>NW_005355621.1:3121454-3130588 GCF_000412655.1 Myotis brandtii
TATATGTATATATAGATAGATATAGATTATTGTCTCACTTTATATATGAACAACTATAAACCTACTTTTGCCCCACCCTGCATTGCACTGTGCTGACCACCATGGAACAGCCTTAGCTAACACCTCCATCATGTCACATAATCACCATATTTCTTTTTTGTAGTGAGAACATTTAAGATCTATTCTCTTAGCAACCTTCAAGTAAATAACAACATGGCGATGCTGTACATCAGTCCCCAGAACTTGTTCATGTTTTCTTAAATTTATTGAATTTATATAGATTTCAGGTGTACAATTCTATAAGACAACATCTGAATGTTGTGTGTTTGCCGCCCCAAGTCAAGTCTCCTTCCATTTATCCCCCCTTTACCCTCTTCTACCTGGAAGCTTGTGCCCTTTGACCAGCATCTCCCCATTCTCACTCCTCTTCCAATCTAAAGTTCTCCTGGTTTCTTTGCCTGTTTACTTATTTACTCATTGGATCTGTTTTTTAATTGTTGCTGGGTTTTTGCTTTTCTGTCACTAAATGAGGATTAGAAATGAATATTGTGTCTATGAGTTTATGGAGAAAAAACCACTTTAGACCTGTCTTCTGAACATGATTTAAGCTTTGTTCAAAGTATTGTGTTCAATGTCAGGGACAGAGGCCTTCACAGAAAACAATTTCCCAAAAATATTTCTGATGGCCATAAACCACTATCTCAAGCTGCTGCATCAGCACAAAGCTAGGGAAGTAAACACAATTTATGAAACCCAAGTTACGCTAATGCCAAATAATGCCACAGGATATGCAGTAGGAGAAAAAACACTAGGAAATAAAGTGAATGAGTACTGTTTACTATGTTCTGGGGCAAGATACTCCACTTACTAGTTTTCTTTCCCTTTGCATGTGGAGAAAGAAGACAGAGAGCTCAGACAGCAGGAATTTAAAAGGCAAACTAGTACACTTTAAGGGTGTCAACTTTATAGTACCTAAATCATATCTCAATAAAATGATTGTAAAAGAAGTGAAACTAAAGCATCCCCCTGAAAAAGTATAAAAGGCTGAGACAGACACAAGGTAAGAGTCTACCTACCCATGGGTGGCTGGGCTAGAATATTAGTTTTGCAAAGAAAACAGGGGTTCAATCCCATGTTATCAATGGATAGACCACTGGAGAGGCATTTTAACATCAAGCTGTCTTTCAGGGTAAGTTGATTTTAAAAGGTTAGGAATTAGTGCCCTAGCCTGTGTGGCTCAGTTGGTTGAGATCATCCCATGCACCAAGAGGTTGCAGGTTCAATTCCCGGTCAGGGCACATGGTAGGGATTGCAGGATCAATCCCCAGTAAGGGGCGTGCAGGAGGCAGCCGATCAATTTTTCTCTCTCTCTCTCTCTTTCAAAAAAAAAAATCAATAAAAACATATTTAAAAAAATAAATTAAAAGGTTAAGAATAAGACAGATATTAAACTATACCTTGAGAGTTTTATTTCTTTAAATATATTGTTCTCAAATTATGTAAAAAAATAAATGTGATATAATGATTTAGGAAACATTAACATGAGACAATACTATGCAGCTCCTAGAAAGTAAATGTACTGATATTCTATAAAAGCACACAAAACCTCTGATATGTTTTAAAGTGGAAAAGAATACAAAATAGCATTGTAAACCAAGGCTACGCATAGGGAAACCATGTAGCCAAAGACTAGAAATTAAAAAGTTAAAATGAAGAGAAGTGAAGTGTGCCCAGCACAAAGTAAAATGTCCTCTCTTTTCACACTTTTAATACTATTTGTAGCTCTTTTCTTAACTTGTCAAAACATTGGTTGCTCAATGTTAATGATTTAAATATTCCGATGAGGAGTAGGGTAAGGCTGTTACATTGCGAGATCATGTGCAGTCTGCCCTCTGGAAATTCTAGTAAAATGAACTGTAACTTTTGGCTGGGGCCAATGCCAGTTTCCGAGAGGCTAACAGCGCTTTCGGTTAGAATATATAAAAGTAAAGACATGTGGTCACAATAAACCAGTGGCCAAAGAATGCACGAGGTCTGCTCTTTGTCATATTGTCAGGAAGGCGACCTACCACCTCCCCCTCCCCCACGTTTCTTGCTGCCACTCTCAGAGTTCAACAGATGTTGAGTACTTCACAAAAATCCAAACCTAAGCTCTGGTTGGGTAGCTCAGTTGGTTAGAGTGTCGGCCCAATACGCCAAGGTTGCAAGTTCGATCCCCAGTCAGCAACCTCTGGCTGGGTAGCTCAGTTGGTTAGTGTCGGCCCAATACGTCAAGGTTGCAAGTTCGATCCCCAGTCAGGGCACGTACAAGAATCAACCAATGAATGTATAAATAAGTGGAACAGCAAAATTGATGTTTCTCTCTCTCTCTCTTTCCCTCCTTCCCTCCCTCAAGTAAATACATAAACATTTTTAAAAGTAAAGAAAAATCCAAACTTAAAGCATATAAAAATTAGGGAGACACCATTCACATTACAAAAGGGCTCTGAACTTTAAAAAAAATGTTTTCATTGATTTTTAGAGAGAGAGGAAGGGAGAGAGAAACATTGATCAGCTGCCTCCTGTACCAGGAATCAAACCCACAACATAGGCATGTGCCTGACCAGAAATTGAACCTTTTGGTACACAGGACAACGCTCAAGCAATGAAGCCACACTGGCCAGGGCAAGGACTCCAAACTTTAAAAAATAGATTTCTGAAATGTGGCTCCCTTAGCATACTTAGGGGGTCATTAAGGATCTTCAGAAATTCTGGGGCTCAGAAATGGAAAATTAATATTTTCAAAATCAGCTGATTGAAGTAAAAAATAATGAAGAAAAATACCTGGAGCTTTATTTTATATATCAATTTTGAAAGAAATCTAGAAATTTATCTAGAATACTGATGTGTCCCTTAATCTTTTAAAAACTATCTCTGGCACTTTACAGTAAATTAAATTAGAACAGAAACAAAAATAAAGCTATGGAAAATAGAATGTGTAAGTTCTAAAGTAACACTATCTTTGAGTGTTAAATTTAGCCTGATCAACTTACAGCCAGAACAAAAGGAAACAGGGTGGGTTACAACATTCTTATTAGTTGGCAGAAGAAAGCATGACATCTGTACAAAAACCTTCATGAACTTGAATGCTAGGCAACTACAGAGTTCTGGGTCATCTCATTTTCTTTTATGTAATAATAGTTAAATTTGTAAGCAGCATACATTTCTTTCATCCTTAATGTAAAAATACCTCTTAAAAATACATTTGCTGTATTTGTATATGATAATTGTCACTTCATAACTCAGAATTCTGCAATATTTATGAACAATAATTGTCTCTGTACAAGGGGAAGAGCCACAAAAGAGCAGCTAGTCAAGTCATTCATCCTCGAGAGAGCTCCGTTGCCTCACCATGAAAATGAGAGGTGAGATTTGGTGACTTCTCCATACATGGAGAATGCATAGAAAATAGGACCAAATCTGTCCAGATTCCAGACACACCCCAAAGAGCTTTTATTGTCTATAATTCCCTGATCTCAAACTTATAAGTATGAATGACTTTATTTCCCCTTCTCCACTTGTCCCTTTCATTTATGTTTGTCCCCACCTGCTGGGTGCCACCTGTCTCCTTTCCCTGCTGCTAACCCCGTCCTCTCTCCTAGCCTCCAAGAGCACCCCCCTTTCTCTGGAACAGCAGTGCTCAAAGGGCTGGTTTTTACAGTTGTTTGAAATTGATAAACTGAGTTTTTCCTGATGAACTGTTTATTTTCCGACAGTCTTTCTCAAAACATACACACATGCGTACACATACACACATACACACAGCTGATTGAGGAGTTCAGTTCAGATTTTCCTGTAGTTAAACTAACTCTTTAAGGTTTTCCCTAAAAGGAACAACTTCAACCTCTTTAATCTGCAATTATTTTCCTCTATTTTGAAGTTTTAGGTTGCTCTTTCCATATACACTTGTTTTAGTCCATTTGGGTCACTACAACAAAATACCACAGACTGGATGGATAACGAACAACAAATATTTGTTTCTCAGTGTTGGAGGTTGGAAAGTCCCTTTCCAGGCACCAGGAGATTCAGTGTCTGGCCAGGGCCTAATTCTGAGTTCACACATCAGAAGGGGTGACACATCTCTCTTGGGACCTCTTTTTCTTTTTTTTTAAACCTCACCCAAGGTTATTTTTTGCATAGAGGGGGTAGGGGGGCAAAGAGAGAAAGAGAGAGAAACATCGAAGTGAGAGAGACACATTGACTGGTTGCTTCTCCCATGTGCCCCGACCAGGGACAGGAATCGAACCTGTGACCCCACACTGTAACCACTGAACCGTCAGAAGGGGTGACACATCTCTCTCGGGACCTCTTTTTTTTTTTTTTATAAACCTCACCCAAGGTTATTTTTGGCATAGAGGGGGGAGGGGGGCAAAGAGAGAAAGAGAGAGAAACATCGAAGTGAGAGAGACACATTGACTGGTTGCTTCTCCCATGTGCCCCGACCAGGGACAGGAATCGAACCTGTGACCCCACACTGTAACCACTGAACCAAACTGGCCAGGGCTTGGGACCTGTTTTATAAGGGCATTAATCCCATTTAGGAGGGCTCTGAACTCATGACCTAATCACCTCCCAAAGGCCACCCCACCTACACATACCATCACATTGAAGGTTAGGTTTCAACATATGAATTCTGGAAGGATACAAATATTCAGTCTATAGCAACACTTTATTATCTTCATTTAAACAAGCATATACAATACTGAATACTTACAAAAGTAACAATCAACACTAAATAACCCATGAGCTCAAATACAAAGGACTAGCTGTGTAACTATGATGGAATACCATCATAACTATTTATTTTTGTTTATTTATTTATCTTTATTGTTGAAAGTATTACAGCTGTCCACTTTGTGGGTTGTTTTTTCCATTGACCCCCTCCACCCCCTCCCAGGCCTTCACCAGACTATTGTCTGTGTCCATGGGCTATATAAATGTGTATACAAGTTCCCCAGTTAATCTTCCTGCCCCACCTCCACCCCTACTTTCCCTTTGAAATTCGTCAGTCTGTTCCATGCTTCTATGTCTCTGGATCTATTTTGTCCATCAGTTTATTTTGTTCATTAGATTCCACATCTGAGTGAGATAATGTGATACTTACCTTTCTCTGACTGGCTTATTTCGCTTAGCATAAAACTCTCTAGGGTCATTTATCCTGTTGCAAACGGTAAGAGTTCGTTCACATTGTATTACATTGTGTAAATGTACCACAGCCTTTTACCCATTCATCTACTGATGGGCACTTGGGCTGTTTCCAAATCTTAGCTATTGTAAATTGCGCTGCTATGAACATAGGGATGCATACATTCTGATTGGTGTTTTGGGTTTCTTAGGATATATTACTAGAAGTGGGATTGCTGGGTCAAATGGGAGTTCCATTTTTAATTTTTTGAAGAAACTCCATACTGTTTTCCAGTCTGCATTCTCACCAGCAGTGTACTAGGGTTCCCTTTCTCCACATCCTTGCCAACACTAGTTTGTTGATGACAGCCATTCTGACAGGTGTGAGGTGGTATCTCATTGTTGTTTTAATTTGCATCTCTGATGATAAGTGATGTTGAGCATTTTTTCATATGTATCTTGGCCAATTGTATGTCCTCTTTGGAAAAGTATCTATATAGGTCGTCTGCCCATTTTTTGGTTGGACTATTTGTCTTCCTTTTGTTGAGTTGTATGAATACCTTATATATTTTGAAAATTAACCCCTTATCAGATGTATCATTGGCAAATATGTTCTCCCATGCGGTGGGCTCTTTTTTCAGTTTGCTGATGGTTTCTTTTGCTGTGCAGAAAGCAGCTTTTTATTTTGATGCAGCCCCATTTGTTTATTTTCTCCTTAGTTTTCTTTGCCCTAGGATATGTATTACATATTGCTATGAGAAATGTCTGAGATTTTGCTGCCTATGATTTCTTCTAAGATTTTTATGGTTTCACGACTTACATTTAAGTTTTTTATCCATTTTGAGTTTAATCTTGTGTATGGTGTAAGTTGGTGATCTAGTTTCATTTTTTTTTTTTGGCATTTCCTGTCCAATTTTCCCAGCACCATTTATTGAAGAGGCTGTCTATACTCCATTGTATATCCTTGCCTCCTCTGTCAAATATTAATTGAGTGTAATGGCTTGGGTTGCTTTCTGGGGTATCTGTTCTGTTCTTTGTGCCTGTTCTTATGCCAGTACCAGACTGTTTTGAGTGCAGTGGCTTTGTAGTATAGCTTGATATCTGGTATTGTGATTCCTCTAACTTTGTTCTTTCTCAAGATTGCTGAAGTTATTCGGGATCTTTTTTTGGTTCCATATCAATTTATGGAGTGTTTGTTCTAGATCTGTGAAATATGCCATTGGTATTTTAATAGGGATTGCACTGAATGTATAGATTGCTTTGGGTAGTGTGGACATTTTAATGATGCTGATTCCATCATAACCATTTAAAGGCTACATTCAATAATGTTTAAGTGGAAGTGTGTGTATTCACCATGTATTACTGGGTACTCGCTGTGCACAGTCACTAGAAACTGTAAACACAAAGATATAGAATAAGCCAGAGTCCCCAGTTCATTTAACTACTCTTCATATAGTATGACTTCAAATTTCCTCACTATTTGGTCATTTTTGGTGCTCAAAAGCAAACAAACAAACAAAAATACTTCAGATATAGCCTCATCATCTTGAAACTGAGCAGGGCTATCTACTTCCTCATTCTGGAGACACAGTACAGAACCCAATACATTAGCTGTACTGGCACTCACAGTATCCAGTCGATTCATATCGAGTTCACCATCAATGAAAACTGCGCTTTTATCATCTCTCCCTCATCTCACACGTGTATCCTTGATTTTTCCACACCTCAGCAAAACATTGTCTCTTTTTTGTAAAAGCTGATTCACCATTCCAGCTGGTTGGGATTGATCAGGATTCTGATTCAACCCTCTATTCCAGAGTTAGGTCAGGGACACATTTTATCATTTCATCAACACCTCGAGGTTATTAAACTTCTGAAAAGTACAAAGTTGGGGTACAACGAAATGGCACATCAGTACAGACCTCCCTTCAGCCTGCATTTGACTCTTTCAGTAGTAAACCAGCTCTGATTTCACCTAATTAGACTGCTATCAGTCCATCTTCATCTGCACACACACACACACACACACACACACACAGTGGTATGGCACAATTGTTAGGAAGGCAGGCTTTGAAGCCACACTGCCTGGGTTCAAATTTCAGCACTGCCACTTACTAGCTCTGTAGGCAAGTTCCTTAACCTCTTTGTGTCCCAGATTCCCCATCTGTAAAATGGGGATAGTTGCACCTAATTTACTGGTTATGAGGATTAAAGTAGTTAACCTGTGCAAAACACTTAAAACAGTGCCTGGCATGTAATAAGTTTGCCATAACAATAACAAAAACAGGAGATGATTAAATATTTTAGGTACCTCCTGTCATCCCTCCTGATGTTGTCTACTCGAGTGTCATTAGCTAAAAGGGAATGACCTAGCTTGGTGGCTTTTGCTTTTTTTCTGAACTTATGCTATAGCCTAGTAGTGGTCACTAGTTCCTTATAAATGTGCTCAATAACTACTGAGAAGCAAACATTTTGTTTAGGATCAAAGTCCATATGTTAAGAAGGCAGATTCCACCTCTGGAAGAAACAGGGACCCATGTTTTTATTTTCAGTATTCAGGTCCCTCTCCTGTGATAGAGAAACATCCATCGACTGCCTCTGCAAGCGCTCCAGGGCAATGGGACCCACAACCTAAGCATGTGCCCTGACCAGGAATCGAACCCACAACCCTCCACTTTACAGGATGATGCTCCAACCAAATGAATTACCCAACCAGGGCTCTTTGAATGTTTTGAAGTTAATCCTCCAAGATAAAAAGCAAACTCATTATTACCCAGCATCCCATTCCACTCCTTGATTAGCACAAAGTAAGGGTGACAGGGAACCACTTTCTTTGGATTCTGGGAGCCTGTCATTTCAGAATTCCCAAGGATAAACTTCTTACAGTATTAACACAGAATTCTTCATATTTCCTGAGGTTAAAGTTTTGCACGCCAAAATTTAAAAAATGGTCTATGACTCTACGGATTTAAGTGAAGACAGAATATAAGTCAGTTTTGAGCTAAACACACTACCAGCCTGTTACTTTGCTTTATAAGACACTAAACAAGGTCTTAGAACACGGAATTCATTTGATGGTAGGGTTTACCCAAGTTCCCATTCTGATCTGAAGTAAGATCGCAAAGGTCAGAGGGATTTCCACAAGGTCTGGTGAATTCTTTTCTTTGTAAAAAGTTCTTCTGCGAAAGAAGTGGAGTAACTTCACTTTAGGATTCGATCCACAAGGTCAGGATAAAGTTCCCACTTCATCTACAGGTTCTCTCCTCTCCTAAACTCTCAGGCGGTTTTGGTGGCTTAACTCTTTCCAGCTAACACGGACTCACCGCACGTGGGAACTGCATTCCAGCGATGCCCCATTTACAGACACGACCAGGCCCAGAGAAGGGAGTGTCTTGCCTAAGTTCGGGGCCCATTAGCCACCGCAAGTCAGGATAAGCCTTCATAGGTCTGGCAATATTTTATTCCAATACGGAGCATCACTTTATAAAAAGACCCTGTTGTTTACCATATCCGATTATTTTTTTAAAATTTGGTTTTCTGCCCGTTCAAATCTCGAAATCTCTGCTTTGGCAACGTTTTCCCACACGCCTAACACTCCCCAAAGGAACATTCTAAAAATGGACTCTTAAGTTCGTCCTCAAGACCCTTGGAAGACATTTCGGTGACTTTTGGGAGTGGTGTTCAGTCTCAGAACTCAAGAGCTCCAGGATGGCAGCGCTAGCTATCTTGCGGCCCCGGATGTTGCTTTTGGTAAATCTTGGGGGTGGGAAGCCCCATAAATCTAACTTCAAAATGAAACCTTTGAAGGGATATGGGTGGCACTCCACGTTTACAGCTCCTTGCACGATCACGGAGCCAAGAACGGCCACCAGAAACACAACAGGAGACTGCAGGCCGCTCACTAACGCATCTGAAAGCCGGCGAGGTACCGGAAAAGGCCGAGGAGGGGCTCAGGTGCTGCGGGCCCCGCG
>NW_005355621.1:3130797-3133414 GCF_000412655.1 Myotis brandtii
CGCTTCCATGCCCGGCTGCCGCTCCCGCGGACGGCTGCTCCTGCCACGCAAGCGAGCGACTGGTCGCTGTCGTATCGTGGCGGAGGTGCAGCGGTACAATATCCCGAGGCTTGGACCCGACGGCCGGCAGAACTGGGGCCGCGGCTAGCGCTCAAGCTCCGCCCCAGGCTCCTAGCGCCCCTCCCCCCCAGCGCAAACCCCTCTTTTGCGCGGCGCTTCCGGCTGCGCCTAGCCAAATCCCAGGACTTGTGAGGGTCACGTGTCGCAGGACAGCCCAATCAGGTTGGTCCCCCTCTGGGTTCCTCTGCTGGCCGCTTGGCCTTTCGGGAAGGGTGGAGGACAGGAATGGAGGAGGGGGAGCGCGCTGCTGACGTAGGCTCCTGTCCCCCTCCACCCCCGCGCTTCGGTGGTGGGCGGTGATGGGGGTGAGTGGGTGAGGATGTCTTCTGGGGGCGCTGGGTAGGTGGGGCTGTTATGCTAATCAGTCAGGATTATCCGGGCCTTTCCACCCCAAATGTTATCCTGATTAAAAACTGGTTTGCATTCATTATCAAGCGTGATGTGGGAGAAAGAAGAGTCTATGGAATCAAAGAACCTGGGAGGCCAGCCCCTGTACTATCTTAGACCTCCGGTTCCTAATCTGTACATTGAGGTGATTGTAAAATTGCTTGTGAAATGTAAAACTTGACACAAATCGTTGTCTGGTTTACTTTGGATATATAAAAATATTGCTCTTTGAAGTCTATAGTAGATGCCATTCAGGCATCACGTTTTCTTTATAACCTTCCAGACTACCCCTGTGTTGTAGTGTTTTGTTTTCTCAATGGCTCTTACAGCTAGTTTTTGTCTCATTATTTCTCAAGTTGTCACTAGTGTTTGTACAAGGACTTCATTAAATAACCCTTAATGGAGATAGCTTTTCATCTTTCTCTAGTTTGCGTAATGAAAAATATGGCTGCTGTATTGGTTAGCTTTCCCTAGTTAAGCTGTGGTAACAGATGACCCCAAAATCCCAGTGGTTTACAGAAACAAAGGTTTATTTCTCATTAACGTAACATGTGGGCTGGGAGATGGCTGTGGCTCTGTGAGTCATGTGGCTTCTTCATTCTGGGATCCAAGAAAAGGACTTTCATGAGTAAATACACATTAATTTGTATTATGTCAATTGTTTAAAACTTTTAATATTTTGAAACTTTTCAGAACTTTTATCAATACTGTGTCCCTTAATAGGTCCTACTCAGAACCTGACTCATGGTAGGTATACTTAAACCCTGACAATTGATTTTTTTGTCTTCTTCTTTTGATAATGCAAGTGCCTAACTTAAGCTTTAATTGCCAAGGCATTATTTCAAAGAGGCATCCACTTCATAGACTGGCTATTTAGAATAAATACATTGCCAGACACACACACACACACACACACTGCCAGGCACATACACACACACTGCCAGGTGCGCACACACACACTGCCAGGCACATACACACACACTGCCAGGTGCGCACACACACACTGCCAGGCACATACACATACACACACACACACACACACACAGACACACTGCCAGGCACACACACACACACACACAGACACACTGCCAGACACATACACACACAAATGTAGATTAAAGAGCCAGGCCGCCTCTCCTAACTGAGGCTCCTTTGTTTTAGGAATCTTGGTTGAGTTCAATAAATGACCATTTGGACTACTTGGTTTTTTTCCTTTTCCAGTGCTTTAATTTCCGCTCTTTTGTTTTAAATCCACTGATAGTGAACTCTGAAACCCTCGGCTTCCCACCCTTGACCCCAATAAAGCAGACCCTAGGCCCATGCACATGCATGCTCACACTCTCTCTATTGCGACCTCACTGTGGGGCCCCAGTGAGGTCTTATAAATAATAAACCAGTGTCTTTTCAACATTTCTGTTGGGGTTGCCAAAGGAGGCTAAAAGTAGTAAGGGATTATAAATTTATTAGGTCATCTGGAGTCCAGATGGGCTGAACCTCAAAATGGCGCCAGCACCTAGGGATGGGGAGTCAGAGGTCTTAAAGGATTCTAGGTGGGCTTTTTTGGCAGGGAACTCTCTGGGTGGGTCTGGATCCTGGGAAAGTCCGGAAGGGAAAGATAATAGTTTTAGCAAGTGAAATGTGGTCTTAGCAGGTGGAATGTGGTCTAAGTGAAAAGGAATGTGGGTTGTGAAGTCAAAAGGTCAGTTCCTAGGGGAGGGGGTATCAATTCAGTTATTTGATCAGTCCTAACAGTTTCCTGATGGTTATTGCTGAGGTGTCTTGCAACCATAATAAGAACCATAAGAGCTGCCCTAGCTGGTTTGGCTCAGTGGCTAAAGCGTTGGCCTGAGGACTGGGGGGTCACGGGTTTGATTCTGGTCAAGGGCATATGCCCAGGTTGCAGGCATGATCCCCAGTAGGGGTCGTGCAGGAGGCAGCCAATGATTCTCTTTTATCATTAATGTTTCTATCTTCCTCTCTCTTCCTCTCTGAAATCAAGAAAATATATATATAAGCCTAAGCAACCATTATGACTGAACGACCGGAACAACCGGTTGACCGGTCTCTATGACATGCAGTCTGGGACCCCTCACTCCTTACTGCCCACCTG
>NW_005355622.1:0-808 GCF_000412655.1 Myotis brandtii
TGATGCTTCAACTAAGAGCTAACGGCTTAAAGTGAACGAGTGAGATACCTGATGCTGTGCTGATGTTGTGGCTTTCACTGTGATGTTTGCTGCGCCAACTAGCAGTGGGGTATCTGAAGCTGGCTCGTAACCAAATTTTAGCTCGCAACACAAAGCAAAAAATTGGCCTAGAGACGGCTCGTATCTCGAAAAACTCCTTAGTCGGGACACTCGTAAGTCAAGGCCCCACTGTACTCATAATGTGACTTATTTCTCCCTGGCATCATCATGGCTTGGGTCTTTGGTTATTGGGGCCTAGAGGTCTTCCTTCGTGCAGACAACCCAAAGTTCTGCAACCCATTTTGGGGATGGGTCGGTGATGTTACCCTAAGAGCAGAAAACATCTATCCATCTTGTGCTTAGAAGACAACATCTTGCTCAATATCTCGAGCAAGATATCTCCTGCAACCTGTTTCATTGACTAGTTCCCAGGCTCCAGGCCACATCTACATTCTTTCCTACTACAGCTGCCAGGTTCAATTTTTAATTTATTCTTTAACTAGAAATCATAACATCCAGCTGTGGGAACAAAGGGTATTCTTCCTCTCATCTTTTAAATTCTTCTATCTGGGCTAAAAATCAAATTAACAGAGACAGATTAACAGGAGACAATGTACAAAGTCTGTTATAAGAACGAATATTCTGGGACTGTAAGAATAGAGACCAAAGGAAGCATTGGGTAATGGAGGCTTGTATGTCATTCTGAAGCTAAGGGGGAAAGAGGATGTGGTCTGAGGTTTCAAAAGGCAGGAACATTGGCATGGAGATG
>NW_005355623.1:0-1462 GCF_000412655.1 Myotis brandtii
CAAGTGACTTCTCCAAGGTCACTATAAGTAGCAGATCCACTAATAGCAAAGAGCCAGTACTGTAACTTTTTGGGCTATTAATCAAGTTTTCTTCTTTTTACTAAAATTCATTTCCTTATTATACTTATAAATATCAAATTATAAAATAACTACTGTTCAAAGTGTTTTAAAAAAATGAAATTACCTTGGTTAGTGTACCAATATCCCTTCTACAAATGTGAACATTAAAAGTTTAATATTAGCTCTAGCCAGTTTGGCTCAGTGGAAAGAGCGTCGGCCTGTGTACTGAATGGTCCCAGGTTTGATTTGGTCAAGGGCACATGCCCAGGTTGTGAGCTCGATCCCCAGTAGGGGATGTGCAGGAGGCCACTGGTCAATGATTCTCTCTCACCGTTGATGTGTTTCTATCTCTCCTTCCCTCTCTCTTCCTCTCTGAAGTCAATAAAAAATATTTTTTTAAAAAATGTTTAAGTTTCATATTAAACTAATTGGATTGTTTATTAATTTCAATTTTTAAGAGTATGTGCCTATATATTTTATAATATTTATGTACTAATTAGGTGATAATTTTCTTCACAGGATATGGGTTTAAAGGTGTTCACCAACTCAAAGATTCATAAACCCAGAGTGTGTTCATACTATCATCCCCAACCCTTTGCAAGCGCAGGTGTTGCAAGACTATACGATTATTCAGGTAAAATAATAATAATAATAATAATAATAATAAATTGCCTAATATATTGAACCAAATAAAAGGAATTATTAAAATTAACCAAAAAAACACTTGTGATTCAGATATATCAAGGTTACATAGCAATACGACCCTCAAAATTCTGATTGCATCAAGCCCCCACATATGCAAAGCTGAAGAGATCACATGGCAGATTGTGAAAAGTGTTGAAAGACAGGGGAATATGTGCAGAATAAAAGAAGGGATGGATTCTGATTGAGGAATCAGAAAAGCCAGTCATAAAGAATTTGTATCTAGTACATAAAAATATGTGGCGTTCAAAAAGAAAGAGAGAGTTTTCAGGCATAGGATCAGTGTAAACAGAAACAGAAATGTTCATAAGTCGGGCTACATTCTCGCCAATCAAGTGAACAAATTCCTTAATGTCCCAATAACATCAGGCAATATTCTTGTTGAAATCACCCATTTGTCAATGATATGGGCTATTTCTTTGATGAGTCAGATAGTAATGAAGCATTTGCTTCTAGTCTGATTGTCAAATCATGGTTGAATACAGGTTGAGTACAAACCAAAGAGTTCGTCAAATATCAAGAAAAAAATTCGGCCTAGTTGGTTTGGCTCAGTGGATAGAGTATCGGCCTGCAGACTGAAGGGTGTCAGGTTTGATTCCAGTCAAGGGCACATGCCCAGGTTGGGGGCTCGATCCCCAGTAGGAGGCATGTAGGAGGCAGCCAATCAATGATTCTCTCTCATCACTGATCTTTCTCTTTC
>NW_005355623.1:1585-5545 GCF_000412655.1 Myotis brandtii
GAGGAGTGAAAATATTTTTTTCATTGATTTTTAGAGAGGGTGGAAGGGGAGAGAGAAAGAGATGTGAGAGAGACACATAGATCGGTTGCTTCCCGCACGTCTCCCCACCAGGGCCGGGATCTAATCTGCAACCCAGGTACTCTTTTTGTAACCCTTTATCCTTTCACTCCCATGAACTGTTCCACAAAGCCCCTGCCATGATGTCTGGATATGATTTCTCTTTTCTCCCACAGAGAAACATACCAAATGGAAATTTTGATTCCTCCCTCCTCCCGCCCCCATGTCATAGAAATCTTCACTTGCACAATGTGCAGTAGCCACAGAGGACTCCTTTGTGCCCCACCGACAATCCTAGGCTCTTTCTGCCTCTGTCTCTATATTCTCTGTTTGTGATTCTCTTCCCCCACCTCACTCCTAGCTTATTTCAAAAGTTAAGAATTCAGCTAAAACATTACCTTCTCAAAGAAGCTTTTCCTTAACACCCAAGTGTCATCTCCTGGTTCCTATTTCATCACCTTGTTTATTTCTCTTGTAGCACTTATCACAGTCTCTTATAAGCTTGAGCTTTATATTTATTGTTTTTGTCTCCTCCCTCACCCACCATAGAAACAATGTCAATGAGAGGCAGCAGTAATTATGTACTAGGTGCTTCAGGGCCTGTCCCAGAGCCTGTCACAGAGACCGTGAGAAAATACTTTCCTGAGACGTGGATCTGGGACTTGGTGGTAGTAGAGTAAGTAACTTCCTTTATATATAAGATACAACAGTAGATATTCCTCATAATTTTTAATTTTGGACACATTGCTGTTTTTAGGAGAAATTGGACATAACTACTGCTGCTATGACACCTCACTAATAAATTGCATCAGAGCTAAGAAATTTTGCACAAATTTAATTCAAAAATGTCCAAAAAACAGGCATGAAGACTAAATAAAACCAAGCACTGCATAGATTAACACTTTAGAGAGACCCTTCATTGATCAGCATTCTTGAATTAAGAACAGAATCAGTAAGGCAAACTATACACAATAGTGGTAGAATTGAAAATTATAAACTTGCCCTCAAGTGGAACAATAGTTTAGAGATCAAAATTTAAGAACAATCTCAAATTACATATTTAGTTTATAACTATACTAGAGGCCTGATGCACAAAATTTGTGCAAGAGAAGGCCTTCTTTCCCCTGGCTGCTGGCACCGGCTTCCCTCTGGCACCCAGGACCTGGGCTTCCCTCACAGAGAGAGGCCCCGCCCACCCGCCACATCCCCCAGGTCAGTGACCTGGGCCTCCCTCTGCTGGGCGATCATTGGGCAATGGCCAAGCCCCGACCAATCGAATCGCACCCGCCTTGGCTGGCCTGGTGCAAATGGGTGTCATAGCATGGTCCCGGGTAGTCCTCCGGATGGTCGTTTCTCTGTTCGGCCGTTCAGTCTATTTGCATATTATGCTTCGATTATATAGGATTATATAGGATCGTCTATAATAGATTATACTACAACTATATGTCTATAGGAGATTCTAATATAGACTAGACTTTAAAATGATCAGATTTAAAAGAAAAGGAGCTATATGACTCTATATTTAAGCCTTGCTTATACTCTTCATTATTAGTATTTCTTCTGAGTGCATCCAAATCATGACAATAGAATCATTTATAGGGGTTCCTAGAAAGGATTTATTTAACTGCTTACTTTCTGTTCTTCACATTGCCATCCTCCCCAGCTCATCAGGCGTGGCTGAAGTAGGAGTAAGAGTCCCTGACACCATCACTGAGTGGAAGGCAGGGGCCTTCTGCCTGTCCGATGATACTGGAATTGGCCTCTCTCTTCCCACCACTCTCCAAGCCTTCCAGCCTTTCTTTGTGGAACTCACAATGCCCTACTCTGTGATCCGTGGAGAGGCCTTCACACTCAAGGCTACTGTCCTAAACTACCTTCCCAATTGCATCTGGGTAAGGACCTCGCTTTCCTAAATTGAACACAAGGTTAATTAAATTAAAATTGCATTCCTAGGAATACTATCAAACTCCTGTGTGGAAAATGTGCTTATCAGAAGAAGAGTACTATTAGATATTCATATGCATATTCATAACTATAGTTGCTGACATCTGCAAATACCAGATTGCAACTTGAAACAAGTTTCTGAGTCCCTTTTATTTCCATTCTAATATTTTTAAATTACATTTACTGGGGTGACATTGGTTAACACTATTTCATAGATTTCAAGTGTACATTTCTAAGATACATGATCTGTATATTGCATTGTGTGCCCACCATCCAAAGTCAAATCATCTTCCATCACCATATATTTGGCTCCCTTTACTACCCCCACTCTCTTACCTCTAGTAACTACCATACTATTGTCTGTGTCTTGATTTTTAATTTTATATCGCACATATGGGTGAGATTATATGGTTCTTAGCTTTTTGTGACTGACATTTCACTTCGCATCCTATTCGGAAAGTCCATCCATGTTGTCTCAAGTTTCTAACTCATCACAATCTTCTAAGGTTAGGAAGTTTGTGTCGTATGAAGATTTCTGATATGGACATCAAAAATCAATAGGCGTCATTTACATGTCTTAGATTCTTCAAGGTTTCAATCTCTACATTCCCATATATTTAACTTTTCATGTGTCATTAATTTAAAATTATTTGTGAGCATCTTATATCCACTGAAATCATAACTGTTTACCAATCTCGTGTACTCTGCTGGGAAAGCTGAGAGAATGGTCAAGATTTCAGGCAAAAGAAGTAGAGCTCCCACCAGCACATGTCATCATGACTTTTCCTTGCCTCTGGTTTCACCACATGAAAGAGCAGGTTATACCAAAATACGAATATTTCAAGTTCAATTCTACCTATAAGGTCTTCAATATTAGGCAACCTGAAATCTAACCACTCTCCAAAATGCTTTATTTCACCCCATTCTTCTTTGGTCCCCTTCTTCCTCTGATCTCGTCTCTGTCTCACATGTGATTTCAGGTCAGGGTGCACCTAGAAGCCTCTCCTGCATTCCTGGCTGTCCCAGGGGAGAAGGAACAAGACTCTCCCTGCATCTGTGGGAATGGACGACAAACCGTGTCCTGGGCAGTAACTCCAAAGAAATTAGGTGACGGACAGATTCCTAAAACTACTCAATCCTACTCAAAGATTGTATGTCAGTGGGATTCTTATATCTAGTTCTACTTCCCTCAGGCAAAGTACCTCCCCAGATGGTAGGATTTTTTTCTTTGTCTTTTATTCTAGGAGGTCTAGAAGGATATTTTTACTTCCCTCACCTCCATTTCCACCTCAGATGCTCAGTATCATTATTCTCTAGCTTGAGCTGCTTCTATTCCTGCTCCTATGTTTTTAAAACACAACAGAAAGGGGTGGGGGCGGGTACGGAACATTTCTAAATCTCGGGGTTTAGAGGATGGAAGAAAGGGGAGGTCGGGCTCATGTCTACTGGCCCTTCTTTCAGGGACTGTGAATTTCACCGTGAACGCAGAGGCACTGGAGTCTCAAGAACTGTGTGGGACTGAGGTGGCTGTGGTCCCTCAATATGGAAAGAAAGACACAATCATCAAGCCCCTTTTGGTTGAAGTGAGTAAGCCTGCCCATTTATAGGTAACAATGTGTCAATGAAAACAATGATAAATTCAGTTGAGATTATAACTCTTAGGTAAGAAGGGCTACATAATATATGGTATGAGATATTTCATAATATTCTTTTATAGATATTGACATATCTACATATAGATATGTTTTATATATATCTGTCTCTACCTGTCTTTCCATCTCTCTCAATTTATTTTCACATTTTCCCCTCACTTTCTCATCTAACAATTTGTCTCCTTCATATTGTTTTTGCTTATAGAATTTATTTATATAATACACTTGAAAAATCAATTCTAGTTCTTCTCTTTACTATCAAGAAATTTGTGGTTACCCTATCAATACAAGTGTCCTGAAAGTCAGT
>NW_005355624.1:0-1194 GCF_000412655.1 Myotis brandtii
TTTTTTTCATCCATTTCTTCTTTATTCTTACATAAGTAGTTGATTTTTTTCCTCCAATCGGTTTACGCACTCTAGGACCCTTATTCTGAATTCTTTTTCTGACATATTGCATGCCTCTGTTTAACTCAGCTGCTTTTCTGGAAATGCCTCCTTTTCTTTCCTTTGGAGGTTTCTTTGTCTACCCATGTTTGATCTCATTGACAGATCTAGATGTTGAATTGTTCAGGGGCTGCTCCTTGGGGTGCAGTGGCTCCTTGGGCAGTTGCGATAGCAGCTGCTCCTCAGTTGGCAGCAGCTCCTCTGGTGGGTGCTGTTCACAGCCGTGGTGGCTCCTCTCGCTGGTGGGAAGAGGCTTCTCGCACAGCTGCTGTTCCTCAGACAGAGGGTGTGCTGATGGCGAGGCTGCTGTTCCTTGGATGGGGGCAGGCTGCATGCAGTTGCTACTCCTTGAACTGGGGCAGACTGCTCACGTGGCTGCTGTTCCTTGGATGGGGGCTGGCTGCACGCTGCTCTTGTTCCTCTAATGGGGCGGGCTACTTGTGAGGCTACTGCTTCTTGGACAGGGGCAGGTTGATTGCAAGGCTGCTGCGCCTCGGACGGGGGTGGGCTGCTCGCGCGGCTGCTGCTCTTCGGTGATGGATGGGCTGCTTGCGCGGCTGCTGCTGCTCAGACGGGAGTGAGCTGCACGCGTGGCTGCTCCCCCTCGGACAGGGATGGGCCACTCACCCGACTGCTGCTCTTCGGCCAGGTGCAGGCTATGTGTGGGTCTGCTCCTCGGACCAGTGTGGGCTGCTCAGGGCTGCCGCTCCTCGGACATGGGCGGTCTGCTCATGTGGCTGCTGCTCCTCAGACTGGGGTGGGCTGCTCGCAGAACTGCTGCTCCTCGGATGGGGCGGGCTGCTCACACAGCTGCTGCTCCTCGGATTGGGCAGGCTGCTCGTGCGGCTGCTGCTGCTTGGACAAGGGCAAGTTGCTTGCGCAGCTACTGCTCCTCGGACTGGTGCAGGGTGCGGGCTGTGCACAGCTGCTGCTCCTTGGATGGGAGTGGGCTGCGTGGGGCTGCCGCTACTCAGACGTGGGCAGACTGCTCGTGCGGCTGCTGCTCCTCGGACAGGTCGTCGGGCTGCTGTGGTTGCTGCTCCTCGGATGGGGGAGCGAGCCCTTTTATTTTTTTGACAATCTATACAAGTATAA
>NW_005355625.1:0-1137 GCF_000412655.1 Myotis brandtii
TAGTTAACCCTAAACTTAGCATAAGTCAGCAGCAATGCGTCATAGTTACTAAAACAGACAAAAATCTAGACTGCGCCCTAACCGGTTTGGCGCAGTGGATAGAGCGTCGGTCTGCGGACTGAAGGGTTCCAGGTTCGATTCCAGTCAAGGGCGTGTGTCTTGGTTGCGGGCACATCCCCAGTAGGAGGTGTGCAGGAGGCAGCTGATCGATGTTTCTCTCATAGATGTTTCTTGCTCTCTATCCCTCTCCCTTCCTCTCTGTAAAAAACCAATAAAATAAAATAAAAATCTAGACTGCATCAATAGAAATAACTGTGTCTAGATTGTATGACATAAGAGACGCATCTTGTTTGTAATAAGACCTGACCTTAAAGTCTGGGCCTCACTTTTCAAGAGGGACATTGACCAACTAGAAAGCCTGAAGAGGGTAATAATCAGGAGAGTGAAAAGTCTGGGAACTATGTCATTCAGACAGTAGCGAATATCTGAATAGTCTGAACGGGAAGACCTAAAGAGAATAAATACATGAGAGGTGTTACGTAGAGGAGAAAACACTGCTCTCTGGACCAGTGGGCAGACTGTGGATCCACGTAAGAATTATTCAACAGTTTGTCTCTGAACTGAACCCACGCTGGCAGTTGGTAAAGGCTAGAGGACTATCTGTCAGTGATGTAGTATAGGGATCACTATATTAAATTGCAGATTGGACAAGATAAGAGTTGTCTGAGAGTCTATGAATCTGTTAAAAAATCAGAAATAGGTGGAGTCTTCTACAGGATATCTCCCTAAAATTCCACTATTAGAGTCACTTAATTGGACAAAGGCATTCTTTGTCCTGGAATATCTCTTTTTAAATGCAATATGCTACTTGAGAAAGGTAACACATTACAACAGATAGATAAAACTGTTCTATATCTTGTTTTGAATGGAGGTGCCATGAGTGTATACAATATCAAAACTCATTGAATTGAACACTTAAGTTGTGTCATTTTTTTGTCTGTAAATTAAACTCCAATAATGAATGAGTGAATGAATGAATGAGTGAATGTATAAATTGGAAAGAGCAGGAAGGGAGCTTCAAAGTTAAATTTGGAGCCTGGCCAGAGGTCACGGTTTGAGTCCTAGTCAGGGCACATG
>NW_005355626.1:4524-6466 GCF_000412655.1 Myotis brandtii
AGTGTGTCTCTTATGGATCTGAGGAGTTGTAATTGGATGGTCCCACTCTGACCACTGGGTACACTGGCTCTTGGATCTAAGGAGGTGCTAATTTAGCCTCTGCCTGAGGCTACACAGCAGGAGCTATGAGGAGATCTGCAGATTCCCCTTCCTTGTTTGGGGTTTGGAGGGGCCCAAATGAGGCCCAGCTGTGAAGCAATGCAAGCTGCTGTGGGGCCTTGGGCCTTCTCTTGGAAATTCTGGGTCTGTCTGGCCTAGCTGCAGTTTGTTAGGTAATTTTCAGATTGCAGAGGGCCAGGGCATTCATATGCAAAAGCCTCTGCTGAAGCTTGGATGGGGCAGGGTCTCAGGGAATCAACATGGCGGAGCAAGCAGCTATGGCTGATCCTCAGTCCTACCCTAAGAGGCCCCGAGTCTCAGTGTCCCGGTAATCTCTGCAAGCACCTCTGAGAGAAAGCCGCCCTCGAGTTCCAAGTTCTGCCCGCTGCCAGACAGTCCAGTTTCTCCCTGTATGAGTCTATGTCCCCAGAGTCTCACCCGGAACTGGAGTTCAGAGCAGTTGGGGGCTTGTGACTCCTTCCTGATTCAAAAAGACAGCCGCTTCCTCAGTTGCCAGCCCTTGCCCTGTGCGCCTCCATACCTCTGTACTTCTGCACCTCCTCTGAGTCTCAATGTGCTTTTCTATTTCCTTCTAGTTGTAGAATTTCCACTCAGCCAGCCTTCCTGTGGTTCTGGATGATGTCCATCTTGTCTTTTAGTTGTATTTTTGAATTTGTTGTGGGAGGCAGCAATTTCCGGTGTTTACCTATGCCGCCATCTTGGTTTCCCAGGGTTGGATTATTTTAGTTGTCCCAAGCTGTGTTTATAGTAGTCCCTTTTAAGTTGATAGTCACTTAAGTTCAAACACATTCTAGAATCACTACAATTTTTACTCATCCTCTCTACATTTATGTTTTTATCATTACTTTTAGTTCTTGTGTGTCTCTTAATTTATTGTTGTAATTATACATGATCTTCCTATGTACCTTTTAACCTTTGTACTAGCTGTATAGTTGGTTGATCCACTGCTTTTACTGTTTGCCTTTGTCAGTTTTTTTGTTTCCTATATTTTCTTTTTTTAAAATTTTTATTTTTTCCTCAGCTGAGGACATGTTTTTGTTGTTTGTTGTTTTGTTTGTGGAGTGTTTTTTGTTTTTGTTTTTTGAGCAAGAAGGAGAGAGAGAAACATCAATTGGTTGCTTACTGAACAGGGCTGGGATTGAACCCACAACCTAGGTACTAGTATGTGCCCTGACTGGGAATCAAATCCATGACCTTTTGGTGTATATGCGACATTGCTCTAACCAACTGAGTCATACCAGCCAGGGCTTCCCTATATTTTCTTATTCATATTTTTGATCTTTTCTCTTCTCCTTAAAGAAGTCCCGTTAGCCCAGCCAGTGTGGCTATAGAAGAAATTGGCTCAGGAAGAAAATAGGCAATAGACAGGTTCAATTAAGCGAAAGATTCTTTTGTCAGGGAAGATTCTAGCCTGTCAAGAACTGCTTTTGCTTAGAGTTTTAATTTCAGACCATCCTATGTGGTTACTTCAGGTCTCTGAGTTTGTAAGTCCTCCCCTGAGCTTGTCAGGTTGAGCTGTGGCCCCTTTTTGTCCACATCAGGGGTCCTTAAACTTTTTAAACAGGGGGCCAGTTCACTGTCCCTCAGACCGTTGGAGGGCCAGACTATACTTTAAAAAAAAAAACTATGAACAAATTCCTATGTACACTGCACATATCTTATTTTGAAGTAAAAAAACAAAATGGGAATACAGTATTTGTATTTGCATGTGGCCCGCGGGCCATAGTTTGAGGACCCCTGGTCCACATAATGTACAAATATGCTTTCTATAACTCACCAGTGAGAGCTATTTAAACCTGTTATGTATTCCTCTTTGCCTTTT
>NW_005355626.1:6961-16640 GCF_000412655.1 Myotis brandtii
CAGCATTGTTTCTTTTCCTGTTCTCATTACTTCTTGCTAATTTTAAGTATTTGTGCCAGTAAGAGTCACACTGCTTGGATTCAGATCCCTCCTCTGCTAGTAACTAGTTGGGTGGCCTTGGAATGTTGTTTAAACCCTCTGGGCCTCAGTTTCCTCAGTTATAAAATGGAGATAATGACAGGACCTATCCTGGAGATCTCCCTCCTGGGAGCACACCTGTGCCTTTCCCCTCCCACTTCCCTCCTCTCTCTTCTTCCCCCCAGGCTGCTCCTCCTTGCCTCTCTCTTTCTCCTAAGTTCAAAGTGCCCTTTTCTTTTGCCTCCATAACTTGTTTCTGGAGCCCATTTCTTCTATTGCTCATTTTTCTACCTCTGCGACTTTCGAAATAAATTTTCTCTTAGAGCTTGGGGGCGGGAGAGAAGGACCGATCCTATGGGATTTTTGTGGGATCATTGAAATTCTCTTGGTAACATAAAGGGCTTAGCACCTTGCATGCTGCATTATAAAAGCTAAAAAAGGTTAACTATTACTCATATCAATTGGAGTTAGTTAGTGGACAGAGACAGGGCCCACAGCAGTCTGCCTCAGGCAGGCCAGTTGTATGTTTGTTCTTGACTTGCTGCAGGAAAGATTTCACAACACAAGTCCAGGTATTTCAAGAGCATGTTTATTAACGGTGGGGATAGTGAAACAGGAAGGGCTTAGGATAAAGCAGCAACAGGAGAGACCTAGGTGGTCTGCTTTGGCCTCTGGAAATGTTATAGGAAAGAAATTAGCTGAGGCAGGGCTACTTTGGCTCAGAGTCAAGGGGCCTTGGAGACAGATTCAGGGGTTAGCCCAGGATGAGATGCCGCTGCCCATTGTTCCCCTGGTTGCAAGTCTCCTGGAGGCCCTTAGAGTTTAGGAGTTGCACACCTGTGGGGAATGAAGAGTGAAGGGAAAGGCACAGGCACACTCCCTGCGAGCTGGGTCCTTGTCTTGAGGGTTTTAAAGGCTGGGAGTTTAGGGGAGTTCTTAGAGAAGGATCTCAATAGAATATTCATCTGCTTTTCCAGGCATATCCTTTCAGGGTCATGGTCTCCACTGATGGGTCAATGCCAGGGAAGGGGGTCATTAGTTAGCTGGTCCTGGCTTGCCCCCCTTGTTTTGCTGCTTTTCTGGGCCTGGAATTGAAATAAAACTGAGGCCTAGATGTTATGTCTAGGGAGGAAAGGTCATGGTATCTAAACCACATGACCAGCTATAGGAAACGTCATTAACTGAGCATCAGTCCAGAAACTGAATTATCTTAGCAACTCAGAAAGTATCAGGCTCACGATAGATACATAATCGCTAAATTCATATTTGCTAATGGATGTGTATTTATAAAGGAGCCCTTTCCAGTGAGCATAAGCTAATTTTCTCTTTGGGAAGTGGATGTGAATTGGAATTGCTTGGTGCTCATAGACTCAAAACCAGGAAAACATAGGGATTTGAGTGAGACATATTACCTAGGCCCGAGAAAGTCCCATGAAATCCGCCTGTCCTGTAAGAGAAAACACATTTCTAGAGACCAGTTGTTCCCATCCCCCAGACCCCATGTGCCTCTCCCTGGAATAGTACAACGTGTTCCCTAATAATACTTGTCTCTCTGAACCTCAGTTTCTCTGATAACTCTCCAGTGTACATCTAATTACACTACTTTTGCTAATTAAGCCATACTGTAGTGGGCATGGGACATAGTCTCTTTGCTCATGTAATAGTCAATAATTAATCAAACTGAATTTCCAGGCTACCCCACTTTCATTGACTCCAAGAGGTATTCCATGGTTTTTGAAAATGGGGGACTAGAATTCAGGAAAGAGGCAGTCAAGATGAATGGATTTGATCACCTCTGGGTAAAAGAACTAAATCTATGGTAAGTGATAGAATTTCTGAAGGAGTGAATAGTTAAAAAAAAAATAGGGGGGGGGGTGTGATATCCCCATGCATAAGTATGAAGGTGGACCTTACACCATTTATAAAACATAACTTAAATGGATTTAAACATAACTATGAACTATAAAAGTCTTAGAAGAAAATGGGGGGAAACTTCAAGATATTGGATGGCAATAATTCTTGGATATAACAAACACAAAGGCTGAAAAAAGAAAAATCGGTAACTTGAACTAAAACAAAATTAAAACTTCTGCACATCAAAAGACACAATCAACAGAGTGAAAAGACAGCATATGGAATAGGTGAAAATAACTGCAAATCATATATCCAAGAAAAGGCTACTACCTAGCCCTAACCAGTTTGTCTCAGTGGATAGAGCGTTGGCCTGCGGACTGAAAGGTCCCAGGTTCAATTCCAGTCAAGGGTATGTACATTGGTTGCAGGCACATCCCCAGTAGGAGGTGTGCAGGAGGCAGCTGATCGATGTTTCTCATCAATGTTTCTAGCTCTCTATCCCTCTCCCTTCCTCTCCGTAAAAAAATCAATAAAATATATATTTTTTAAAAAACCTACTGCCTAGAATATATAAAGAACTTGTACAAGTCAAAAACAACAACAAAATCAGATAACCAAGTTAAAAAATGGACAAAGTAGTTGAATAGATAATTCTCCAGAGAAGATATAAAATGCCAGCAAGCCCATAAAAAGGTACTCAACATCACTAATCATCAGGGGAATGGAAATGAAAACCATAATGAGATACCACCTCATGCCCTTTAGTATGGTTTAGAAAGAGAGAGAGAGAGAGAGAGAGAGAGAGAGAGAGAACGAAAGGAAGAAAGAAAGAAAGAAAGAAAGAAAGAAAGAAAGAAAGAAAGAAAGAAAGAAAGAAAGAAAGAAAGAAAGAGAAAGAGAGAAGCCAAGGACGGAGGAGAGGGAGGGAAGGAAGGAAGGAAGGAAGGAAGGAAGGAAGGAAGGAAGGAAGGAAGGAAGGAAGGAAGGAAGGAAGGAAGGAAGGAAGGAAGGAAGGAAGGAAGGAAGGAAGGAAGGAAGGAAGGAAGGAAGGAAGGAAGGAAGGAAGGAAGGAAGGAAGGAAGGAAGGAAGGAAGGAAGGAAGGAAGGAAGGAAGGAAGGAAGGAAGGAAGGAAGGAAGGAAGGAAGGAAGGAAGGAAGGAAGGAAGGAAGGAAGGAAGGAAGGAAGGAAGGAAGGAAGGAAGGAAGGAAGGAAGGAAGGAAGGAAGGAAGGAAGGAAGGAAGGAAGGAAGGAAGGAAGGAAGGAAGGAAGGAAGGAAGGAAGGAAGGAAGGAAGGAAGGAAGGAAGGAAGGAAGGAAGGAAGGAAGGAAGGAAGGAAGGAAGGAAGGAAGGAAGGAAGGAAGGAAGGAAGGAAGGAAGGAAGGAAGGAAGGAAGGAAGGAAGGAAGGAAGGAAGGAAGGAAGGAAGGAAGGAAGGAAGGAAGGAAGGAAGGAAGGAAGGAAGGAAGGAAGGAAGGAAGGAAGGAAGGAAGGAAGGAAAGAAAGAAGGGAGGAAAGGAGGGAGGGACTGTAGGAAGGAGAGGAAGGAAAACAAGGGTTAGCAAGGATGTGGAGAAATTGGAGCTCTTGTGTCTGCTGGTGGGAATGTAAAATGGTGCAGCCACTATGGAAAACAGCATGGCAGTTCCTCAAAAAATTGAGAATAGAATTACCATATGATGCAGCAATCCCACTTCTGGGAATATACTCAAAAGATATGAAAGCAGAGACTTGAGCAGATTTTTAAATCTCCCTGCTTTTAGACATATTATCCACAATAGCTGAAAGGTGGACGCAATCCAAGTGTCCATCAATGGATGAATGAATGAATGAAAATGTATCTGCAAGAGCGTTAAAATTGAAGGAAATTCTCACCCATACTAGAGCATGGATGAACCTTGAGGACATCATATGCATTAGTTAAGGTTTTTCAGAGGAACTGAACCAATAGGATATACTATATCCTGAGAGATTTCTTTTAAGTAATTGGCTCACACAATTATGGAGCTTGGTGAGTCCAAAATCTGATGGGGTAGATTGGCAGGCTGGAGATTCCAGGAACAGTTGCAGTTCAAGTGCAAAGGCTTTCTGCTGGTAGAATCTCCTCTTGCTCTGGGGAGATCAGTCTTTGTTCTGTTCAGGCCTTCAACCAACTGAATGAGGCCCACTCAAGTTATATAGAATGTGTGGCCCGGTGCACCAAATACATGCATGGGGGCCGGGGTTGTCCCTCAGCCTGGCCTGCACCCTCTCCAATTTGGCACCCCTTTGGGGGATGTCCAGCAGTCAGACATCCTTCTCACAATGTGGGACTGGTGGCTCCTAACCACTGGCCTGCCTGCCAGACTGATCGCCCCCTAATCACTACCCTGCTGGCCTGATTGACACCTAACTGCACCCCTGCTGGCCAGTTTGCTCCCAACTGCCCTCCCCTGCCAGCCCAATTGGCCCAACTGCCCTCCCCTGCCAGCCCTATCACCCACAACTGCTGCGACCCAACTCCTCGGTGCTTGGCAGCAGAGACTTTGAGACTGGCCTCCTCTGTGCTGTGCAGAGCCATGGGGCCCCCAGGTGTTATTGTGCAGAGCGGCTGCCAGGCCCCACCTTTGCTGTGCATAAGGCCATTTTGTGGCAGCCATCATGTGGCAGCCATCGTGTGGAGGCCATCGTGTGGTGGTCATTGTGTGGCAGCCATTGTGTGGCGGCCATCGTGTGGTGACAATGTTGTGCACAAAGGCCGCCTAGGCTTTATTAGTATACATAGTCTGCTCTACTGAAAGTCCACTGATTTAAGTGTTAATCTGATCCAACAACACCCTCACAGAAACATCCTGTCTAATAATAGACAAACATGGTAATTGACTGTACCTTCATTACGCCTCCCATTGGCTAATCAGCGAGATATGCGAATTAACCGCCAACTAAGATGGCGGCTAATTTGCATACTGCAGGCAGGGCAGGACAGCGCGAGCCGCCAGCGTGATTCGCCATCCAGGCCCCCGTGGCGGACCCCAGAAGCCGCCTGCCTGCCGCTCGTGATCAGATCCGGTCTGGGCCGCAGGCTGGCCCGGGAAGCCCCAGAAGCCAGCTGCCTGCCGCCCATGATTGGATCTGGTCCCAGGCCACTGGCTGGCCCCAGAAGCCCCAGAAGCCACCTGATATGGCAGTAACTCTATCAGTAAGCACTCTGAAAGTCAGTGGCATAAATGCACCAATTAAAAGAAAGATTATGAGGGTGAATCAAAAACAAAACCCACTTTAAATATAAAGACACATATAGATTAAAAGTAAATGAATTAAGCTGCAGCCTGTTTTGCTCAGTGGATAGAGCATTAGCCCGTGGACTGAAGGGTCCCAGGTTCGATTCCAGTCAAGGGCATGTACCTCAGTTGCTGGCTTGATCCCCAGTCCCTATCAGAGCATGTGCAGGAGGCAACCAATCAATGTGTCTCTCCCTTTCCCTTCACTCTCTCTAAAATTCAATGGAAAAATATCCTTGGGTGAAGATTAACAAAAACAAAGTAAATGGATTAAGTAACATTAAAGAGATTATAAGAAAAATATATTCCAAATTTTGTTAGTTGTATAATGGTTATGTTTAAATTATTAACACCTAAGAAATTGGGTGAAGGGTACATATAATATGCTGTAGTATTTTATAGTTTTTTTTACATGTATGAGATTATTTCAAATTAAAATATTAAAAAATTAAAAATTAATAAAATATTAATTGAAATGTATCTGCATTACATGAAAAATCTCCTAATTGCTTCTAGATGGTGATGGCCAGAGAGAAGTGGGGGGCAAGAGCTGGGTAGAGGGGGCAAAAGGGGGGAAATAGGGATATCCTATATAATAATAATAAAAGGCTAATATGCAAATTGACTGAACACCAGAATGGCCGGTTGTTATGATGCACACTGGCCACCAGGGGGGAGATGCTCAATGCAGGAGCTGCACCCTGGTGGTCAGTGCATTTCCATATGGGGAGTGCCACTCAGCCAGAAGCTGGCTCATGGCTGGCCAGCGCAGAGGTGGTGTCAGGAGCCTCTCCCACTTCCATGGCAGCACTAAGAATGTCCAACTAACGGTTTAGGCAGGATCCCTTGGGGGCCTAAGCCTTTAGTCGGACATCCCCTGAGGACTCCCTGGCTGCCAGAAGGATGTCTGACTTCAAGCTTAGGCCTGATCCCCCGGGGAGTGGGCCTAAGACAACAGGTGGACATCCCCCAAGGGGTCCTGGACTGTAAATGGGCGCAGGCTGGGCTGAGGGACCCCCTCCACACCCAAGTGCACAAATTTTTGTGCACCGGGCCTCTAGTTTAGAATAATGTTTGATCAAATATCTTGGCACCATGGCCCAGCCAAGTTGACATATAAAATTAACCATCACACCTGGGTAATAGCTATAGCCATTTATTTAGCACTTAGATATATCTAGTCTATCGCACCATTTTGTTTAATTCTGTAAAGCCCATGAAGAAAGTTTAAATATTCTCATTTTTATATGAGGAAACCAAGTTTCAAAAAGATTTTATCTAAAAGTTCATAAAATTTAGAAGCAATCAAAATCATTCTGATCACTGCTAACTTCAAAGAAGTAAAATTATTCAATTTGACTAAAGTGGGAACTAGTTCTCTGGTCTTTTCACCCCTTTCAAAGTTCTCAGAACTAAGTTCCAATAACCTGTTTCATGACTTCTTCCTTCATGCCAGACAAACTGCTAAGCTTTTTATATTCATGATCTCTTTTAATCCTTATAGCAATGATGAAAGATTAAGTAAATCCATCAGGATTGGGTTTGGTGGTGACAGAAAACTCAAGATTGGTTAAAATAGATAAAATTTTATCTCTACCACAATCCCCCAGATAAACACAGTCTTCAGGGTGAGCTATCGATACTGGAAAACAGATCTATTCTCATAACTGATCTAGGTTCTGTCTATGTTTTGGCTCTGCTATCACTTCCAATATATCATTTCCTCCTGATGGTCCAAGGTAGATGCTTAGTTCCAATCATGTCTACATTCTAGTCACCAGGAAGATTGGTGGTACAACAATGGATGTGCCCCTGCCTTTAAGAACACTTCCTGGAAGTTGCATATGCCACTTGCCCTTAGACCCACTTGGTCAGAACTTAGTTATATGGCTACACCTAGCTGCAAGGGAGGATGGGATACATATGCTTTGTTCTGGGAAAAAAATGCACAGTTTATAACAAAACAAAACAGGGAAGAAGGGAAGGATGGATACTGGAGGACAACACCCAGGAGGTATTATAATACCATGTTGTAGATGAAAAATTAGGCACCAGGAGTACTGAAATAGTGTAGCGAACTAGTCAGTAACAATTGGTCTGTGGTAAAGGGAGCAAGGATCCAACTCTAAGTTCTAGAATAATTTTTAAAAAATAAATTAGAATGGATTCAAAGTTATCTCAACAATAATGTACTTTCGTGGCAATCTGATGTACTTTCTCAGTGAGAGTTAGAGTTATTGCTGCTCCACTGTATGTAAACCACAGCCCGCCTTTTATGCTTTAACCTGAAATCTGAATACACCCGTGGAAATGTGTCAAACATGTGAATTTCCTGCAACCTGTGCAGAGGTGAGGGAGAGATTGAAAACTAGGTACCCTGTGATTCTACTACCCTACTCCTCCCTTTTGCCATTTGAAACTTTGCCTGAAGGTAGAAGGAACTGCTTCCAGAGCTGTTGCTGTCACTCAGGTTTACCCCCTAACCCCCCAAACTAGGATGGAAGCCATTTTGTTTAGGATGAAAAGAAAATAACATTTTACAAATGTATATACTGATAGCTAACAATACCCTAGGGGAGATAAAGAACAAGGAATATACTATACCTTCTAAGATCAAAATTACTTGGTGTTAAATCAAAGTCGCCCATCCAGTTGGAAAAAAGGTGGGAGAGACTACAGCAGAGTCCAGCACTGACGTCTGAATAAACAACTGGAAAAGGCTTTAGCCACCAGTTCTAAATGTTCACAGTGACTCAGGAGCAACTTGTTTTGGGATCAATTCAGTTTCCTCAGGGGGACTTTCAGACTTTGGTGCTTGTGACTGTGTTGACTTTTCTAAGTTGCCTATTATAAGGGGAGTATTTTTTACACTCCCTTGCACCAGTTCCACAGTAAATTTAGAGGGCCTAGGAGCCAATTCCTGGGCCGATCAGTATCATTATCTCCTTCCTGTCTGACAGTCTTAAATAGGTGCCTCTTTCTTTTTCGGGCTTTCCTGCCACGTAATCGGAAGAAGCGAGTACTTATAATGGAAGTAGAGCTGTCCTCAGGATTAACATATTCCTCAATATTTTGAAGAAGAGTAGTCACGAGAATCTGGATAGATTCCACAGGATCATTCTTCATACTTTCAAGAGCTGAAACCAGAAAGGAAGTCAACTCAGATTCTCAATCTCCAAAAACTGTTTACCCAAACACCATTGTTTTCCCCCCCCCCCCCCATGTCACATTATAATATAACTTCATTTAGAATACTTCTTTGTCATTGTAAAAGTAATATTGTTTTATTGTAGAAAAGGTTTAAATACAAATTGTTTTTTAAAAAGGAAAGGAAGAAAAAGCACTCACCGCCCCCCGGTCCTTGCAGTATTTCTTAAAAATCTAACATAGACACTTTGTTTTACAAAAATAGAATTAACATTTTTCTTCCCATGAAATATTCCCCCTTATTACATAATCTCCCATCACATGATTCTATCATAATTTCTGTGATGAACACCTTATTAGTAAACAATAAGGCTGCTTGCAATTTTTCACTGTTATAAACAATGATCAACAACTCTTCATTGAGATTTACAGTACTATCTATCATCAAGCAACGTGCTATGTGCTGGAGAATGCAGTAGTGAATAAGAAAGACAGATTCCCCATAGTAAAGAACTTAACATTCTATCCCAGCCGGAATAGCTCGGTAGTTGAGCATCAACTTATGAACCTAGAGGTCACGGTTTGATTCCTGGTCAGGGCACCTTCCGGGGTTCAGGCTCGATCCCCAGTGTGGGGCGTGTAGGAGGCAGCCGATCAATGATTCTCATCATTGATGTTTCTATCTCTCTCTCCCTCTCCCTTCACCTTCCTCTCTGAAATCAATAAAAATAGATATTTTTAAAATAGAACTTAATATTCTAGTGGAGGAAAAAATAAGTAAATTTAAATTAAGTGCAAAGGAAATTTAACAGAATGTTGAGAACAGCTAACTGGGAAGGACCCCTTTAGATAGGCCAGTCAGGGAATGCCTCTCTGAGGAGGTGACATTTGAGCTGGGATGCAAAGAATGAGAGCCAGCCTCCAAGGCAGCCGAATGAAGATCAAGGGCAGAACATGTCCCAGTGGAGGCAGGGATCATGTCATCCTGCAGAAAATAGCCAGTGTGGCTGCCCCTTCTAGTGAGGGGGACATGATGTAGGCTAAGGGTAGAGAGAAGTCAGAAGCCAGACTTCTCAGGGCCTGTGACCCAGGGTAAGGGACCAAACTTTGACCCAAAGAGCAGTGGAGAGCCACTGAAGGGGTTTAAGCAAAAGCGTGCCATGATCCAGTGTACATGTTTCAAGGAGATCCTGGCTGCTGCATGGAAAGTAGTGTAGAGAGAGGAACAGGATGTCAGGAGCTGTCAAAGTGGTCCAGTTAAGGAATAGGGGTGCATAGTTTAGAGTTGAGTGGGAACAGAGGGATGGAGACAGGAAATTACTTACTAGTATTGCAAAGGAGAA
>NW_005355626.1:17374-23662 GCF_000412655.1 Myotis brandtii
CAGAAATGAAGCCAGGGTCAAGCCCTCAGAGGGCAGATGCTACCAGCTGATGGTTAATGTGCTAGCAGTAGCATAGCTTCTCTCTGGGAAGCAACAAATATACTCCCTTAGCTACAAATATACTCCCTACCTGCTCTCCCAATACCACCCCTCCCCTGGCCCAGAAGCCTGAGTCAGTTCAACACAGATGTTTTGTGGGACATCTATGTGCCCAGCAAAGCTCAGTGCTTCCCATGTTTTGTGTTCAATCATCAAAACAATGTTCAAGATCAGCACTATTATCCTCATGATGCCAATGGAGAAACTGAGGCACAGAGGCAAAGTAACTGGCCCAAGTTCACATGGCTCATTATCAAGAGATCTAGTATTTGAAAGTTGTCTGAGTAATGCAGACTTTGTGAAAGAAAGTACCCTTAGAAGTCATTTACCATTTTACTCTCTCGACAAAGAGCTGTAAAGAAAACAAGGACTTGTCTATCTCCAGTTGTCTGCTAGGCATTTCCTCTTAGACAGGATTCCACCACTACCTCACAAACAGCATCCCTCAAATATTACCTCACAGCAGGCACCAGGAAACTCTAACTGGGCTCAAACCAGAGGGCAAAGCCCCTGAGGATAGGCATCTGCAACACCAGAACAGCAAGCCTGTGGCATTCATGCCAGGACTTTCAGACAAACACATAACACTCTCAACTACAAAAGGGCTGAGACATAGGAACAGGAGCTAGAAAAGCAAACATGCTCTTCGTCTTGTCTCTACATCAAGGAAGGAAACTGTGGTATGAAAAATAGTGAAGAATAAGTAATTCAAAAATCCTTTCCATTTGGTCCTGGAATGAATTCTACCACCCACCATTGATCACAAGCTACCTAAACTCTTCCCAGTGCCCATTAGCAGAGTTAAGAACTGTGTTCAATGCTGCACCCTACACTCAAGTAAAACCCTAAATGTGGCCCCACTGCTGTTCCTCTCTGTAAGAAATCAATGAAATATATTAGAAAAAAAATGAAAAGAAAATAGTGAAGAATGAATAATTCAAAAATCCTTTCCATTTGGTCCTGGAATGAATTATACCACCCACCATTGATCAAAAGCTACCTAAACTCTTCCCAGTGTCCATTAGCAGAGTTAAGAACTGTGTTCAATGCTGCACCCTACACTCAAGTAAAACCCTAAATGTGGCCCCACTGCTGTTCTCTGATCTCATCACCTCCTGCCCTGCCTTTTGCTCACTCCATGCCATCACATTGATCTTCTTGTGCTCCCTTGAACATGCCAAGTGCTTATCCCTCAAAGAGTCATAGGGTTCACTCCCTCATTTCCTCCGGCTCTCTGCTTAAATGTCCCTTAGCGGAGGGGTACCCCAGACCCTACTCCGGCCCTTCTTACCCCTTGCCTTATGGAGATAGTGACCTCCACAGTGCTTATCTAACATCTATGTCTATGTATTTGTTGAGGGAGTATTCCTCCCTTCCCGACTAGAATGTAAACTGCATGAAGGCAAGGTTATCAGTTTTGTTCACTGCAGTATTTCATGCTTAGAATAGTACATAGTATACAGTAGGTTTTCAATAATTAACAAATGTAATTACTAGAGAGCAATGGCAGGGAGTCAGCAGAAGTACATCCTATATAAAACATAGGTGTGGCTCTTCAGGGACTGAAGGGAACAAAGGGTTTTGAAAGGTGAGGTAAAACTTTCTCTTCTGATAGACATTGGGAATAGCAGCTCCTCTTTCTCCACACTACCAACTTCCACTCCCTACCTCTTTTTTAGTACTTTGATAAGAGTAAGAATAATGGAGCACTGGCCAGCGTGGCTCAGTAGTTGAGCACTGACTCATGAACCAGGGGGTTACTGTTCAATTCCTGGTCAGGGCACATGCCTGGGTGTGAGCTTAATCCCCAGTAGGGGGCGTGCAGGAGGCAGCTGATTGATAATTCTCATCATTGATGTTTCTATCTCCCTCTCCCTTCCTCTTTCTGAAATAAACAACAACAACAACAACAAACCATATATCTTTTAAAAAAGAAAAGGTGACCGTGAGTTGCTACTTGTTGAAATTGGGGTATGGGTACCTGGTTACTATATTACTAGAGGTACTATAGAAAATTCATGCACTGGAAGAAGAGTCCCTCAGCCCAGCCTGCCCCCGCTCACAGTCCAGGAGCCCACAGGTGTGGGAGGTGACCCAGTGATCAGGGGAAGGCAATGCCCCATCACACTTCTGCTGCTGCCACTTCCGGCAGCATAAGCCTTGGCCAGCCCTAGTTACTTGAGCCTTGGGTGGCCCTGGGCATCTGGGCAGCTGCCAATCAAGGCTTGCCTGCACCTCAGGCTGACCCTGGGCGACCTGGCTGCTGAGGAGACTGGCTGTCTCTGGAGGCAGGCACACAGAGCACCCAGGCCCACCAGGGGTAGGCTCGGCCTTCCCGCGTGCCTGCCACTCTTGCGGGGCTCAGGGGACTGAGCACCACCATCTTGTGGCTGTGGGCACCGCCATCTTTGAGGGCATGGTGGTCAATTAGCACATTCACTTTTTATTGGCTGTGGTCTCTAACATCTCTGAGGGTGGGGCAGTCAATTAGCATATTCCCTCCTTATTGGGTGTGGACACTGCCATCTTTGTGACAGCATGAGGGTCAATTAGCATATTCTCTCTTTATTAGATAGATTCTCTATACTTGTAAAAAACACTTAAAAAAAATCTTAAAACAGCCAGAGGAAAAGGACGGATTACCTACAAAGGAAAAAAAAAACTAGAATAGCAGGCTTCTAATTAGCAACAAAGAAAGCCAGAAAATAATAGCACAATGTCTTCAAAGTGCTGAGTTAGTAATTGTTGGTGTAGAATTTTAAAACTAGTAAAGCTATCTTGCAAGGATGAGGGTAAGAAGAAATTCTTACAACCAAAAAATCTAAGAGAGTATATTATCAAGATACCATCACTAATATAACTTAATCAATAAAAAAATTTTTTTCAAGTGTATATAAAAAAAAGATACCAGCACTAGCCCTGGCCAGCTGTTTCAGTTGAATGGAGTGTCATTCCCTACACCAAAAGGTTGCAGGAGGCAACCAATGGATGTTTCTCTCTCTCTCTCTCTCTCTCTCTCTCTCTCTCTCTGTTTCCCTCTCTCCCTCTCAAGGTAATAAACATATCCTCCAGTGAGGACTTTTTAAAAAGATACCAGCACTAAAGAAACCTCTAAATGGTTTACTCTAGAAGAATGGAGAAAAATGACCCCTGAGGGATGGTCAGAGATACAAAAAGGAATGGTGAGCATGTAACACTTTGTAAATCTATGGTTTGTATAAAGTAACAATAATAATCATAGCATATAAATTATGAGTTTAAAATAGGAACTAAAATATTGGTTAATAAAAGCCTGTAATTGGGAAAGGTGGTGATTGAAAATCATGTTAACATAGTATGAAAGATTAAAATGTTGTACTTTAAACTCGGTTAAGTTCAACATGCATGATAAAAGTCTACTTTTTAGTATCTAGTCTGGACTAAGAATTACACTTGTATATAAGGAGGCATATATAAGAATGTTCATGGTAGCATTGTTTGAATAGCAAAAAAATTGAAATAACTGAAATATTAATATATCAAGGGCTCTATAAGTATAAATTAATTTTAAAATATTTAAGGCAGTAAAAAAGAACACAAAACTGCATGTTCTTTGGGGGAAAAGGAAACATGTCTGCCTTACACACCTCTGCAGGGTCAGCCCAGAGCATAGGACGGAGGGGCAGTGACAAGAACGTGTTGTTAGCAGTGCTTTTATCTAACTGGTATGATGATAAATAATGTTACCTTTCTCTTCTCTTCACTTAAACTTTTATATATAACATACCGGTAAGAGTAAACTTTATTTAAAAATATGTCACATGTACGTCAGGAATTGCCCCTTCCTCCTTTCTATCTTGCCCGATCCCATTATGTAACCCAGAACCCAGGTTCGAGGCCCAGACTCACCATTTCGTAACAGCTGCACATCATCCTCATGTATGGAATGCAGGTTTATCTTCTCAGCTATTAATGCTAAAGACAGAACAGATGTAAAGTCCATCCAGAATTCCTGGGCCTTTGGGCCATCCCTTTCCCCAGGCTCAGTAGTGAACAAGGACATTTATAAACTGATTTTAGCAAAAAATGTATGTAAGAGATGCTTTGCTGGCTACATGTCAGTGTCCTAGTGAAAGAACAGCCCTCAGAGCAGCTGTGACCCAGGTGATAAGTGGAGCCTGCGCCAAGGATGTTAAACTTCATGGGGCTCCTACTCCAACAGAAAGATGGACGGGCACAACGCAATAATTTGCAAAAATAAAATATGGATTGCCAATAAACAGGACAAAATACATAACCTAGCTGCTGATTAAAGAGAAAATTAGCCAAAACAAGAAGCTTCTTTTTTTTCCCACCTATCAAATTGGTAATAATTTTATAAACATATTACCTAGGGTTTCCAAATGTTTGGCGAAATGGATACTCATATACATACTGGTGACGAGAGAAAATGAATCTAACTTTTTAGAGGGCAGTTCCAAATCCTTAAAATTCTGCATACCCCTTGGGTCCAGGAACTCTACTTTTAAGCAATGTATCTTAACAAAATAATCATGATGACATGCAGAGATTTAACCACTATGTCCCTGTCTATAAAAACAAAAGATAACACAGTCTCAATATTCAAAAATAAGGACTGGTTTCATAAATCCATCTATACAATAAAATTAATATTATGTAGTCATTAAATATAATATTGATGTGTATGTAATGCATGTATTTGTGATAGAGCTGTGTACCAAAGTTTCTTTTTTAAAAGTTTGCCCTAACTAGTTTGGCTCAGGGGATAGACCATCGGCCTGCAGACTAAAGGGTTCCAGGTTCCATTCTGCTCAAGGGCATGTACCTTGGTTGTGGGCACATCCCCAGTAGGGGATGTGCAGGAGGCAGCTGATCGATGTTTCTCTCTCATTGATGTTTCTAAATCTCTATCCCATCCCTCTCCCTTCCTCTCTGCAAAAAATCAATAAAAATATTTAAAATAATCAAATAAATGAAAGTTCTATAGCTCTGCTCCAGTGGGTCAGTGATTGAGCATCGATCCAGGAACCAAGAGATTATGGTTCAATTCCCAGTCAAGGCACCTACCTGGCTTGTGGGCTCAATCCCCAATAAGGGGAATGCAGGAGGCAGCCAATCAATGATTCTCTCTCTCCCTTCTTCTCTCTCTAAAATCAATTAAAAACATATATTACTTAAATTGCTATAAGTATATGTGTGTGTGTGTCTGTGTGTGTGTGCGTGTGTTTGTGTAGCATATTTTTAAGAAAACAAATTCTAGGGTGTTAGTAGTGTTTAAATCCAAATGATGTAAATTCTGGCCCTAACCGGTATGGCTGAGTGGATTGAGCATCGGCCTGCGGACTGAAAGGTCCCAGGTTCGATTCTGGTCAAGGGCATGTACCTTGGTGGCGGGCACATCCCCACTGGGAGGTGTGCAGGAGGCAGCTGATCGATGTTTCTAACTCTCTATCCCTCTCCCTTCCTCTTTTTAAAAAATCAATAAAAGATGTTTTTAAAAAAATGATGTAAGTTCTGGCATTACTCATTGTCTTCTTTCAGCCAGTCTGAATATTTTATGCTTTCTAAGATATACACATACTGCTTTATGTGTTAAAACAAGAAATATTTTGGGAAATCCATGGGGTTCCAGTTGAAGAAATAGTTTTTTCCTTCCAAATGCATACATTTCTCTTTCTAACAAAGCAGCATGCTGACAAAGTGGGTAGATGCACACAGAGCCAGGACAAAGGCAGATAGCTTACTCCTCCTCCCCAGGCTTTTCTAACACAAATTTTGGAGGCTGACAGCACAACATCTCAAACCAGGTCAGAGCTAGGGAAGGATGTAACCAACTTCATCATACTATAATTCTGGATTAGCCCTTTAGTGAAAGGTCAAGGAGGGCTTTCCTGCTGGAGAGAAGGGAGGAATTGACAGGAGGGACCACCTTACCTATGAAATGGACTGCAGCTGTCCGTAGGAAGGACACGGAGCTCTTCAGGAAGCTGAAGCTCTGAAACAGTAACTCCCCCACTAATTGTCTTTTGCATGTATTCACCTGTGAAGTCAAAGAGGAGTAATGCTGACAAGGAGAGGGGGGTTGCTGGGAACTCGACTGAAGACCATCTTGCAGCCTTGGCCCTATCACCTTGTCCACAAGCAGCAGCATTTTCTGTCTTCAGTCAGCTTAAACGATTTGAACCTATA
>NW_005355626.1:26396-33490 GCF_000412655.1 Myotis brandtii
AAAAAAAATTAATTGTCCTAGTTATGCTGTAATTGTTTAAATCTATATTAGCTTGTGTTAATTAGCAAGGATCACAAACAGCTAAACTTTATACACTTTCAAGAGTATAGTATATATTAACTGTACAAATATTTTTTGAGCACCTATAATGAGCTAGCACTGTACTAAATAGCAGACATGATGGGACAAGACAGTTCCTGAATTTGTAGGATACGGAAAACAGATATTTTAACAAGTTGAATTATATTTTGCACAAAGCACATAATGGCTATACAGAGGGATGATTCAATGTTAGTATTTTAATTAAAAAAAAAAACCCAACAGGATCCAATACAGTGGTGGAGTAGGTTGAAGTTACACTCACCTACTCCCAGGATCAAACCAGAAGTACAACTAAATTTCAGAACAATCAACCTAAGTAACCAATTGAAGTCCAGCTGAACAGAAGTCTTATGACCAAGGATTTACAGATGCTGCCACATGGAGACTGGTAGGACGGACTGAGGCTCAAAAAGAGGTGGCCCCACATGTGCAGCAGTAGAGAATCTGGAGAGATATTTCACCTACAAAGTCCACTGTCAGGAGCAACGGGCTCAACCCAACACAGGCTCCCCAGCCTGGAGCACCACAAAAGGAAGAGAAACCCACCTAATTCCTGGCTGTGAAAGTCATCGGAGATTCCATCTACTAGGGAGAGAAGGGAGTCTGACAGAAACCCAGGAGCCCTCTTAAAAAGTCAATGCAGAAAATGTCGTTTGCAGCCACTCACCATGGGCTTAAGCGGAGGGAAGGTAGCTCAGAGCAGACTGGAGTCATACAGGCAGAGAGTGGGTTGTGTGGCTTCAGGGAGAGAGCTAAAGGGACAGCCAACCAGGTCCTTGTGTTGAATCCCTCTCCCACCACAGTCCACAGATGCCATATTTCTTGGGTTGAGCATTCCCCTCCACAAGGCATCAGCCTGGTGGAATGTATCAGTACTCCCTCCCAAATACCAGTATCCCTGCCCTGCCAAGCTCCCACCAGCCAGCCTGAGCTGGCAGTGCAGACTTTCTTGGAGGGATCTTTAGGATGTGTAGGCAGACAAACGGGATGTCAGAGACTGAGTTCTGTGGCTTTAGGGTGAAGGTCTTTTTCCACTCACATGCCTGACAGGAGCCACCATTGCTGTGCAAAGCTCTCCATCCACGTGACCAAATATTGGTCTGTTTTAGCCCTATAAACTGCTGGCCTCACCCTGATGACGCCCTCAGACCCCGCCCCACCACAAATGTCTGCAGGCCCCATGCAGGTGGCAGCTGGCTGCTGGCTTTGGTGTACAATGAGACATTTGCTGAGTAGCCCCAGAAGCAGTACTGGCTTCAAGTTTGTATATGTATCAACCTGGTGAATACCACTGGCCCCAACATGAGAACCTACTTCAATTTGCATATTGCCAGAGGCAATTCCAGTGATTGGGCCTAACAGGAAGCCAGCAGGCAAAGGCATATCTTGGAGTGCCTTGGGGCTTTTGCTGACCCCTCCCATGGGTTTGGTGCTGGTGGAAGCCAGACAGGGCATGCACTTTGGCTCCTCCCATATGCACCCTTATCCTACAGAGGCTGCCACAAAAAGTGGATTGTTTGTAGCTTCTAACAGGTAGCCCAGGGCCAGTCACAGGCAGCATCTGATATTCACCAGCACCAGAGTCCCTCCCAAGAGGCCTCAGAACCTGGTGGCAGGCTTCAGACCACATTAAAGCACAACCCAATTAGCCCCACAAGTGGCACATCAAAAGGAAGATTTTGGCAGATACCAGACCCTGCTGGGGTGAATTCTACTTCATGGGGTTAGTCCCTGCCCAGCAGCTCATACAGTGAGGTCAGGATCAATCCTCACAGTCAGCCAGCCTGAAGGTTAACTCCACTGATGGATGCACCAACAGCAATAAAGACTCAACTACAGCCCTGGCTAGTGTGCTTCAGTAGGTTGGGTGTCTTCCTGTGCACTGAAAGATTGCCAGTTCAATTCTTGGTCAGGGCACATGCCCAAATTGTGGGCTCAATCCCTATTAGGGCAGCGTGCAGGAGGCAGCTGATCAATGTTGCTCTCATACTGATGTTTCTCTCTCTCTTTCTCCCTTCTCTCTCCAAAGATAAATTAAAATATCTTTTTAAAAAAGACTCAACTACAACAGGAGGGATCACATACCACACTCCCGGAACACCTTGCTCTAGTGATTAGGGAGACAGGACTACCAAGCCCCACAGGACACCTACGAAATAAATACCAAGATTGGGAGACATAGCAGGTCTACCTAATACAATAAAACAAATATAGAGAGGTAGCCAATATGAGAATACCAGGAAACATGCCCCAAATAAAATAACAGAGAATCCCCAGAAAAAGAACTAAAAACAATGAATGCAAGCAATCTACTAAATACAGAGTTCAAAACAATGGTTAAAAGGATGCTCAATAAACGCAGGGAAGAATGGATGAACTCAGTGAAAACAAGAAAAGATAGTAATAGGACACAGAAACTATAAAAAAACGACCCAGTCAAAAATAAAGAATACACTAGAAGGAACCAACAACAAACTAAATGAAGCAAAGGATTGAATTTGCTATTTGGAAGATAAAGTAGCACAAAACAGCCAACCAGAGAGATAGAGAGAGAGAGAGAGAGAGAGAGAGAGAGAGAGAGAGATCTTGTTAATCTTCATCCGGGGATATTTTACCCATTAATTTTTAGGAAGAGTGGAAGGGAGTGGGCGAGACAGAGGGAGAGAAACATTGATGTGACAGAGACACATGGATTGGTTGTGTCCTGCACTCTCCCCAACCAGGGCCAGGGATTGAACCTTTGACCAGAATTGACCCTGTGACCCTTCTGTTCATGGGCTGATGCTCTAACCACTCAGTGAACCAACCAGGGCTAAAAGAGAATTTTAAAAAATGGTAATGCCATAAGGGGCCTCTGGGACAACATCAATATACCAATGTCTGTATTATCGGGGGCACCACAAGGAGCAGAAAGAAAGCAAGGGATTAAAAACCTATTTGAAGAAAAAATGATGGAAAACTTTCCTAACTTTGTGAAGGAAAAAGACACACAGGTACAGGAAGTACAGAGTGTCCTATACAAGATAATCCCAAAGAGAACCATGCCAAGACACATCAAAATTATGATTTCTTTTAAAAACTCCCAGCAAAGTAGAAATAGAGAGAACATACCGTAACATAATAAAGGCCATCTATCATAAACATGCAACTAACATCAAACTCAACAGGGAAAGACAAAAAGATCAGAAACAAGACAGAGATGTCCACTTCTACCACTCTTAGGCAACATAGTACTGCAATGAGACAAGAAGAAAAAATAAAAGCCATCCAAACTGGAAAGAAATAAAGCTGTCATTATTTGCAGATGACATGATACTGTATATTGAGAACCCTAAAGATTCCAACAAAAAAAACTACTAGAATTTATAAATTAATTCAGTAAAGTATCAGGATACAAAATAAATATTCAGCATTTTTTCCTTTTTTTTCTTTTCAGTTGCATTTGTATACACCAATAATAAACTATCAGAACGGAAACCTAAGAGAACAATCCCATTTACAACTGCATCTAAAAAATAAAATAAAATAAAATACCTAGGAATAAATTTAATCAAGGAGATAGAAGAACCATACTCAGAAAACTATGGAAGACATTAAAGAAATCTACTGAATAAGATACAAATAAGTGGAAGATTATACTAAATAAGAAAAATTAACATAGTTAAAATGTCCATACTATCTAAAACAATCTATAAATTTAATACAATTCCTATCAAAATATCAATGTTTCATTTTTCAGAACTAGAACAAATAATCCACAAATTTATCTAGAACCATAAAAGATCCCAAATAGCCAATAACAATCTTGAGAAAGAAATTCAAAGTTGGAGGTATCATGCTACCTGATATAAAACTATACTGCAAGGCCATAGTAATCAAAACAGCATGGTACTGGCAAAAAAAAAAAAAAAGACATACAAATCAACAGAACAAAACGGAGACACCAGAAATAAACTCTCGCCTATATCAGTGATGGCGAACCTATGACATGCATGTCAGAGGTGACACGCGAACTCATTTTTTGGTTGATTTTTCTTTGTTAAATGGCATTTAAATATATAAAATAAATATCAAAAATATAAGTCTTTGTTTTACTATGGTTGCAAATATCAAAAAATTTCTATATGTGACATGGCACCAGAGTTAAGTTAGGGTTTTACAAAATGCTGACACGCCAAGCTCAAAAGGTTCACCATTACTGGCCTATATGGTCAAAGGAGGCAAGAACATACAATGGGGTAAAGACAGTCCATTCAATAAGTGGTGTTGAAAAAATTGGACAGACACATGTAAAAATTAGAAAGAAACTAGACCACCTTCTTACACCATACACAAGAATAAACTGAAAGTGGATTAAAGACTTAAACCCATAAAACTTCTAGAAGACAACATACCTTAGCAATATTTTCTTTTCTGATATATCTCTTTGGGCAAAGGAAACAAGAAAAAATAAACAAATGGGCCTACATCAATCTAAAAAATTTTTGTATAGCAAAGAAAACCATCAACAAAGTAAAAAGTCAGTCCAGCCGGCATGGCTCAGTGGTTGAGCATTGACCTATGAACACAGTTCAATTCCCATTCAGGGCACAGGCGTGGTTGCAGGCATGTGGACATGCAGGAGGCAGCCTAACAATGATTCTCTCATCATTAATGTTTCTATTTCTCTCTCCTTCTCGCTTCCACTCTTAAATCAATAAGAAAATATTTTTTAAAAAGACAACCTACTGAATAGGAGAACATATTCACCAATGGGTTAACATATTCTGATAAAGGGTTAATATACAAAATTTATACAACTCAACACCAGGGGAAAAATTGATTTAAACACTTCTCCAAAGAGGCCATACATATGGAAAATAGACATATGAAAAAATGCTCAATGTCACTAATCATCAGGGAAATGCAAATTAAAACCACACTGAAATATCACCTCACACAGTCAGAATGACTATCATCAATAAATAACAATTATTGGCATGGAGAAAAAGGAATTTTCATGCACTGTTGGTGGGAACGTAGATTGGTGCATGGAAATGGAAAACAGTATGGAGATTCTCTCTTTGGCCCTGACTGGGTAACCCAGTTGGATAGAATGTTGCTGACTATGGCAAGGTTGTGGATTGATCTCTAGTTAGGGCACCTACAACAACCAACCAATGAATGCATAAAGAAGGGGAACAACAAAACGGTTTTTCCCTCTCTCCCCCTCTCTTTCTCAAATCAATACATTTAAAAAAAACATTCTCTATTTTTAATATTTTGCATTTTAATTATGTGTTTTGGTGTGGGCTTCTTTAGGTTCATCTTATTTGGGCCTCTCTGCATTTTCAGGTCTTGTATGTCTGTTTCCTTCCTAGGTCAACAAAGTTTTCTGGTTTTTCAAAAAGATTTTCAATTTTTTGCTCTGTTTCTTCTGGTACCCAAATGATACAAAGGTTGGTCACTAGATATCACAGAGGCCTCTGAAAGTATCCTCAACTTTCTGTGGATTCTTTTTTCTTTTTGCTGTGTTGATTGGGTGTGGTCTGCTCCCTTATCTGCCAAATCACTGATTTGATCCACTACTTCATTCAATCTACTGCTAACTACTTCTAATGTATTTCTTTATTTTTCAAAGATTTTTAAATTTATTTTTAGACAGAGAGGAAGGGAGAGGGAGAGAGAAGCATTCATGTGAGAATGGCATTCATCGATTGGCTGCCTCCTGCATGTCCTCTACGGGGTATCAAGTCTGCAAACCAGGCATGTGCCCCAATTGGGAATTGAACATACAACCTTGAGGTGCACAAGACACCACCCAATCAACTGAGCAACACCAGTCAGGACTCTAATGTATTTCTTTGTTTGTTATTGTATGTCCATTTCCAACTAGTTCTTTTTTATATTTTCTATCTTCATGGTTTTTGAAAATATATTTTTATTGATTTCAGAGAGATAGGAAGAGGGGGAGAAAGATAGAAACATAAATGATGACAGAGAATCATTAATTGGGTGCCTCCTGAATGTCCCCCAATGTGGATGGAGCCCACAACTGGGGCATGTGCCCTGACCAGTAATTGAACCGTGACCTCCGAGTTCCTAGGTCGATGCTCAACCCCGGGTAAAGCTCTATCTTTGATTTTACATTTGCTCTGCATTAAAGTTCTCACTGAGACCATTTAGCATCCTTATAACCTGTGTTTTGAATTCTGCATCTTGTAGATTGCTTATCTCCATTTTGTTTAGTAATTTTTCTGTAATTTTGTTCTGTTCTTTCATTGGAACATGATTCTTTGTCTCCTTATTTTGGCTGCCTCCTTGTGTTTATTTCTGTGTATTAGGGAGAGCTGCTACATCCCTCACTCTGGTAGAGTCATCTTATGTAGTAGGTGTCCTATGGGGCCCAGTGACACAGTCTCCCTGTTCACCTGAGCTGGGTGCTCCAGGTGTGTCCCTTGTGTGTGTTTGTGAGCCTTCCTATTGTAGTTGAGCCTTGATTGCTGTTGGCACATCAATGGCAGGGAGTGACCTCCAGGCTGATTGGGTGTGAGGACTGGTCATGACTCCAGTGGAGGAGCTTTTGTGCAGGGGTGAACCTACAGAGCAGAATTTGCTTTAGCAGGACTCTGGTACCATCTGAGTCTACCCTTTGAGTGTGTCATTTGTGGATGGAGTTGGGTGCTGCTCTGGTGTAGTCTGAAGCTGACCACTGGGTGTGTTGGTTCTGGGGCCTTATTGAGAGGTGCAGGTGAAGGTTATCTGTGGCTTGTAACCTGCTTGGGGCCACCTGGTATTAGCTATGAAGTGATCTGCAGATGTTTGCCACTTGTGGTGGACTTGGAGGGGCCTGGGAGAGGCTAAGATGCAAACTGAGGCCATATGCTGCTTGGGAGGCAGGACAAGGCATGTCAGGGCCAGATGCTGTTTGTTTGGGGTTTGTCAACCTTTGAGATATTTCTAGGAAAGTTGGCACATGCCAAGACAAGCTCTTTGTATGGAACAGTGTTAGC
>NW_005355627.1:0-403 GCF_000412655.1 Myotis brandtii
ACCCTGGAATCAGGCTCCCTCCTCTCTGGTTTTGGGTACATCACCTGAGAACCACAGCTGCCAAGTCACGGCAGCTCCGCAGCTCCTGTGTTGAGCGTCTGCCTCCTGGTGGTCATTGCGTGTCAGAGCTACCAGCCAGCTAGTTGCTTAGGCTTTTATATATATACTAGAGGCCCGTTGCAGGAAGATTCCTGCAAGAATAGGACTTCCTCAGGCCCATTCCTGCAAGAACAGGGCTTCCTGAGGCTGGAGCAAAGCAGAGAAGGGATGTTGATATTCGCTCCCTTCTCCGCTGCCTCACTCCCTCCTGTCTCTGCTGCCTCGGCTCCGCTCCCGTGTCCTCTGCCTCGCTCCCTTCTGTAGCGCTTGGCTTCCTTCTACCCTGTCTTCAGTCTTCCCTCCG
>NW_005355628.1:0-980 GCF_000412655.1 Myotis brandtii
TTAACTGAATTGAGCTTTGTATGATAAATTATGCTTCAATTATACTGTTCTTACTGCAAACGTGCTTACTGTGCACATAATGAAATTCAGCTATTCTCCTGGCATTATTAACATAGTTATGATTCTCCTTTGACAACTTTTAACATCTACTTTTTATGAGAGAAAGAGAGAGAGAGACAGAGAGAGAATATAACATGAAAGCACAGAGAGTGAGAAAAGCAGTGACAATCTACAGTTTACTTGGAAGAAGGGAACAGTATTGAAGGTTTTTCCTATTTTTATGATCCTTTTTTGAAGGTAAACCTCAATCTACAGCAACATACAGGCTCGTGGCTGTAAGACCAAGAACAATTTGAGGTTTTTGCAGCAGCTAGAAAGTGTCAGAAGAACATCTTCAAAAGAGAGAACCAGAGGGAGAAATCCCAAGTTGTACATAAGAACTCTGATCAAATCTCTGAACTACACATGTTGGAGATAGATGACAAGCAGCCCAATTAGGGCTAATGGGACTGATCACTGATTTTAGCTCCTGAAAAATGCCGTGGAGAATTTAGAATCTGAGTTCAATCAAGTTAACATACTGAAACTCAATAAACAAACAAATAATAATAATCTTCAGAAAATGCAACAGAATCCTGAGTCTCTACACCTCTTTCACAATTTCCCTGAGGGAGTTTTAGATGCAATCTAAACGTATTCAACATACAAAAAAGTAGAGGACATGGTTAATGGGACTGATCACTGGTTTTAGTTCCTGCAAAAATGCAGGGGAGATTTTAGAATCTGAGTTCAATAAAGTTAACATACTGAAAACAAATAAACAAAGAATAATATTCTTCAGAAAATGAAACAGAATCCTGAGTCTCTACACCTCTTTCACAATTTTCCTGAGGGAGTTTTAGATGCAATCTAAACGTATTCAACATACAAAAAAGTAGAGGACATGACCCATCTACACTAATAAAAGAGAAACATGGTAA
>NW_005355629.1:0-294 GCF_000412655.1 Myotis brandtii
GTTTGCTTTCCTCCATTTCTTTCATTTATGACATGTTCCTTTGTCTCCGCATTTTGACTGCTTCCCCGTGTTAATAGAGTGCCCTTGTGTGCTAGGTGTCCTATAGGGCCCAATGGATCAGCCTCTCCAGTCACCAGAGGTGGACACTCTTGGTGCACCCCTTTGTGGGCTGTGTGCACAGTCTTGTTGTAGTTAAGCCTTGATTGCTGTTGGTATCACTGGGAGGAATTGACTTCCAGAACAATTGGCTGTGAGGACTAGTTGTGTCTACAATGGGAGAACTGCTGTGCTGGA
>NW_005355629.1:570-944 GCF_000412655.1 Myotis brandtii
TCTTGGGCCTTCTTTTGGAAGCTTTGGAGCTCTCTGACCCAGCTGCAGTTTGTTAGGTTAGGCTGCGAAAGGACAGGCCATTCATATGCAAAAGCCACTGCTCACAGCTTGGGTGGGGTGGGGTCTCAGGAAATCACCAGGGCAGAGCAAACAGCAACGGCTGCCTGTCAGTCCTGCACTGGAAGGTTACCGTGTCTCCACGTCTCTGTGTCCCACGCCTCCCACACAGAAACAATGATTGCTGCAAGCACCTCTGAGAGAAAGCCACCCTCGCATTCTGGCCTGATGTCACATAGTCCAGTTTCTCCCCATATGAGTCTAGGTCTCTAGAGTCTCATCCGGAACTGGAGTTTAGAGCAATTGGGAGCTTGTAT
>NW_005355630.1:0-1220 GCF_000412655.1 Myotis brandtii
TGCAAGTACCTCTGAGAGAAAGCCGCCCTAGAGTTCCGACCAATGCCAGACAGTCCAGTTCCTCCTGTATGAGCCTGGGTCCCCAGAGACTTGCCCGGAACTGGAGTTCAGAGCAGCCAGGAGCTTGTGACTCCCTCCCGATTGAAAAAGACAACCACGTCCTCAGTTGCCAGCCCTTTCCATGTGTACCTCCGTACCTCAGCACTTTACTTCCACACCGCACCTCCTCTGAGTCTCAGTGTGCTTTCCTCTTTCCTTCTAGTTGTAGAATTTCCACTCAGCCAGCCTTCCTGTGGTTCTGGATGATTTCTGTTTTGTCTGTTAGTTGTATTTTTTTGAAGTTTGTGCGAGGAAGCAATTTCCGGTGTTACCTATGCCGCCATCTTGGTTTCTCTCCTATTTTAATTTTTAGATTCAGTTGTTGGTAGATATCTATTTATTACATTTTTATTTTTCATATTTTAGGTCCTCCCCTTCTTCTCAAAGTAAACCCTTTAACATTTCATGTAATACTGGTTTGGTGGTGATAAACTCCTTTAGTTTTTCTTGTCTGGGAAGCTCTTTATCTCTCCAGTTCTAAATTATAGCTTTGAGTAATTTTTCATTTTGGTTTGAGAGATTTTAGGAAAGTTGAAGCATGAGGCAAGAAAGGCCAGTTGTATGGAAAAGCTCCTGGAAATGGCTTGGATTGGTTGGCAAATTGGGTGGGGCAGGGTCTCAGGGAATCACCAGGGCAGGTGAAGAGTGTGAACCACGTTGATTGAGACTCAGATATGGTGCTGGCCTGCCTGCTCTGTGTGGGTGTGTGGGTGTCTCAGAAAAGGAACAATGGCCAATGCCAGCACTTCTGTTTGGGAGAAAGCTGTCCCTGCAGCTCTTGCCCTGATGCCAGGAAATTCAGTTCCTCCCTGTATCTCTCTGGTTTCTTTCAAGCTGCTGCCCCAGAACTGTAGCTCAGAGGGAGTGAATCCAAGTAAGGCTGTGCATGGGCTCTTTAGAAGGAATGCCTGAAACTTCTGGAACTTCTGCCTTACGCAGCCAAAATTCCTATTAGTTTTATAGCCAGAAGTTATGAGGACTTCTATTCATGGCTCTGGAACCCTGGTCTGGGAGGGTCCTCAGCTGGGGCCTCTGCAGCCAAGATATACCTCCCATTTTTAAACCATCACTGGTGGGTGTGGGACCAGCCCATTCCATGTCTCTGCCTTTCCTACCAGTCT
>NW_005355631.1:0-514 GCF_000412655.1 Myotis brandtii
GACATATGTAATACTTTAAACAATAAAATAAATAAAATAATCTGATAAAACTTTCTTTATTTATTTTTCTTTATTTTTTTATATTTAATTTTGTTTTATTTCTTAAAGTATTACAGAGAGTATTACACATGTCTCCTTTTTCCCCCCTGACATTTCCCCGGCTTCCCCTACCCCCCAGTGTCTTGTGTTCATTGGTTATGCTTATATGCATGCATACAAGTCCTTCGGTTGATCTCTTACCGCCCCCAACCCTCCACAGGCTTCCCACTGTAGTTTGACAGTCTGTTCAATGCTGCTCTGCCTTTGTATCTATTTTTGTTCATCAGTTTATAATGGTCTTTATTATCCATAAATGAGTGAGATCAAGTGGTATTTTTCTCAGCTTCCCAGGGGCCGGCGCAGCCTCGCAATGGCCATCTCAGCCTCACAGGGTCCGTCTCAGCCTCACAGGGGCCGTCTATGCCTCACCGGGGCCATCTCAGCCTCACGGGGGCCAGCTCAGCAACACGAAGTT
>NW_005355632.1:0-265 GCF_000412655.1 Myotis brandtii
TTCCATTGTAATCTTATGGGACCACCATTGTGTGTGCAGTCTGTCCTTGACCAAAACATCAGGTGGTGCATGAGTGTATCTTTCTCTCTCTCTCTCTCTCTCTCTCTCTCCCTCTCCCTCTCTGTCTGTCTGTATTCCTTTATAAATATACTAGGGACCCAGTGCGTGAAATCCCGCGAGACCCAGGATCCAGAGTCCCTCTGCTTGGAGGGACCCAGAAAGAGTCCCGAGGCCGCCACTGCCATGGGAGATGGGATCCAGAAAC
>NW_005355633.1:0-2310 GCF_000412655.1 Myotis brandtii
ACACGGGGCACAGGCTGGGAAGCGATGCTGGCGGCTGGCACAGAGCCTTCCCTGGTGGCCGTCCAGGCGGTGTGGGCGTCTCCTCCCTCCGCCGAGGGCCTGTGAGCCCATCTCCGTGAGCATCACAGACACCAGGGGACCCCGGGGACAGCGTCCCCCAAAGGCGCGTGCGCTCCTCCAGGGCTGCTGTTTGCAGACTCGGGCACGGTCCTCTGTCCTCATGAGCCCGCGGCTCCTGGCGCCCTGGCCTGGCCCCTGGGGGTTCCCAAAACAGTGACTAGAGACCCTGCAGCCAGGAGCTGCGGGACCCTGCAGCCAGGCCGTGGCCATGGTTGGCGTGAGGAGCTTGGAGGGCAGAGGGGAAAGATGGCAGCTGAGCCCAGGACTGGGGGGCAGGGGGGCTGGGAGCAGCGAGGCTGCTGCTGAAGGCACATCCCGGGGCGGGCAGGGCGCTTTGGTGGCTGGTTTGGAGTCGGGGTTGAGCAGGGCAGGGGACGGACGCGAGGCCGCACTGGCACTGGCATTCCTTTCCGCCTTTGGGAGACGCCCTTCTTAGAGACAGGAACCCCCTCCTACCCATCCCTGCCGCTAGGGTTTGGCATGCGACCTGGGTTGGCATGCGACCTGGGTGGGTCCCCAGCGGCATCGCCCCGACATTTGAACAGGAGCCAGAGGTGCCGGAAGCAGAAGAGACAGCGTCTGGTGGCGGTGGGCGCGCACCACATGCATCCACTTCCCAGCCCGGAGCGGGGCCTGGCTGCTGGCTCTGCCCGCGGCTCTGGGACCGCGGTTCCGGGAGTGTGGGAGCTGCTGGACCCCCGGAAAACATCCCTTTTCTGTGTCAGCCAGCTGTCGCTCTGCTGCTGTAAAGTGAGGCTCCGGGCCAGGCGGCACCAGGGCCCCTCACTCTCCCCCCGCCCCCACCCGACAGTTCACATCAAATTCAATTTGCATCAGACTCTCGTGCCCAGGCCGGCTCCCAGGGCCCAGGCCACGCCGGGTCTGTCGATAGGAGGGACCACAGAAGGGATGCCGAGGGGGAGGAGGGAGAGGGCGTGGCTGGGACACTGGCTGGGCCAGCACAGGAGCAAGCAGGTGACCACACCTCGGAGTTCAACCCGGGAGGGTGAGACAGCGGGGCGTGGGCAGGGAGAGGGCGGCTTGGGGCCGTCAGAGTCCGGAGGTTGGGGGCGAGGGGCGAGGGGCGAGGGGCGAGGGCCTTACCCTCCGAGACCCACACCGGTTGCAGGCCAGGCCTGGGTCACAGAGAAAAGCAGACTTTGGGGGTGGGAAGAGCAACCTGCCGGCGCCCTCACACTGGCCGTCTTGTTGGAGAAGCCGGAGCTCTACTGGAGCGACACAGTGTCCCCTTCCCTACGCCCGAGGGCCGCACCTGCTGACAGGCCCACACGTCCAAGCAGAGTCACCCCCCACCCCCCAGTCCCTCAGCTCCTCCCCGATCCAGAGCCGCCTGGTGCCCACGCCGGGGCCTAACAGTCTACGAGGGCCATGTGCTCCCCAGGAGGCGAACTGCTAGCCATCCCTCCACGGGGATGCTGTATCCAGTTGGCACACTGCTCTCCCCTGGGCCGCATCCACTTCTTGCTGCTCCTCTAGGTCAAGGGCAGACCTCCCTGTGGCCCTTTCTCGGAGAAGGTGGTCTGTCCAAGGTCGGAGGGTCTCTGTCGCCTGCAAGCCCACGGCCCGTGCCTTCCTGCACACATGACCCTCCTCCTGCCCAGCAGCTGTGGTCAGCGTCCAGGCCAGAGCTGACACCTCTTTCCCTCCCGGCTGGGACTTCCCGTGTCTCCTTTTCACGCATCTATGTAGCCCCTGCTTTTTGTTGCCTTCCTCCTGGCCTGTCTCTGTGTTTGCAGCTGGACAGGGATCCAGTCTGAACGCTGGGACCGGGAATTCCCTAGCGCGCGGGCATCAGTCCCAGCTCTGCTCGCAGCCTTCACTCTCCCTCCCCCTGACGCCCCGAGCCCGTGCGGCCTGTCTGGTGTCCAGGGGACACTCGCCGTCACTGAGTGAGTGAGCGTGTGCCCGGCCCTGGTCCCAGCCCTCAACTTAGCTCCTGGCATCCTCACAAACGCTCCCAGGCGGTGGGTATCAGCACCGCCTGTTTCTCAGATGAAGACGGTGAGGCCTGGGGAGGACAACTCCAGTCACACAGCTCCTGGGTGAGGGCGGCGGGTTCGCCCCGGGCTGTCTGCCGCCAGAGCGCCTATCTCACCACGGCTGTGGCCGGGCCGGCCCTGCCTCGTGAGCGTGGCTGTGGCCTTTCTCCTTCTCGCTCTGCCAACCCGC
>NW_005355634.1:0-1545 GCF_000412655.1 Myotis brandtii
TAGCATCTATGTTCATCAGGGATATAGACCTGTAATTATCTTCCTTAGGAGTGTCACCTGGTTTTGGAATTAGGATGATGCAGGGCTCATGAAAAGAGTTTGGAAGTGTTCCTTACTCTTGGATTTTTTTTTAAATAGTTTCGGGAGTATAGGTGTTAGTTCATCTTTGGATATTTGGTAAAACTCCCCTGTGAAGGCATCCAGACCAGGACATTTATTTGCTGGGAGGTTTTAGATTCCTGCTTCTATTTCCACAGTTGTTATTGGCCTATTCTGGTTTTCTGATTCTTCCTGTTTCAGTTTTCGGGTACTGTGTCTTTCTAGGAATTTGTTCGTTTCATCTATATTATCCAGCTTGTTGGCATATATTTGTTCATAGCACTTTATTATAATCCTTTTTATTTCTGGGGTGTCAGTTGTTATATCTCTGCTTTCATTTCTGACTTTATTTATTTAGTTCCCCTCTCTTTGTTTCCTGTTGAGTCTGGCTAATGGTTACTCCATCTTTTTTTATCTTTTCAAAGAAACTGCTCATGGTTTCACCAAGTCCCATTCCTGAGTGTTGAAAGGTTCTGTACTCACCAGAGCGGTCAATCAGGAGGAGACCACAGGAGACACACAGAGGTCAGGGAGCAGTGCATGACTTGGGGAAGCTTTGCAGACACAGTGGGTTCTCATGGCTCCTGGAAACCCACCAAAGGAGCAAGAAGGGAGGTGTGGGAGATCTCCTCCATTCTGCAGACATGAGTGAGGTGAATGTGGAGCCACTACAGCATCTATAACATGGAGGCTGGGAAAATGCTGAGATTGATCAACAAACCAACAAGCAGCCTCTACCTGTGTTATTATCCCGTCTGAGCCCTCAAAGGAGTGATCAACAGAGGATCCAACACTGTCATTATCAAACGTCAAACTTTAGCCCATGATTTTAAGTAAAAAAGATTGGAAAATTGTAAAGCTGTCTTCTTCACCAAGAGATTTCCCAAGTCAGCTGCTTGTTAAAATTAGATGATTTCCAATGAACCTTATTAAATGTCCCTATGAAACTGCACGACATGGAAAGCGCATACTGCTGTCAACTCACATCAGTGCTGGTTGTGACACCTATGGGGAGAGAGCTGAGGTCATTTCCTGTGGCACCAGAAACAGCAGGTCCTGGCACCTGTACATGGAGCAGCCCTCAAAGACCCTTTGCACCATTCAGATGTGTCCATCCAGATTCCACTGTCAGCGGGACGCGCACATGTTTTATTTACTGTGGGCCTGTCAGAAGGAGGGGCCCTATGAGGACAGGTGGGCATGTGGGTCAGACCCCGAGCTCAGCACACAGGGGCCTGGGCTGTAATGGGGTCTCTCTTGGTGGGAAAGTTTCCAACCACAGACCGATGAGAGCACTGAGGATGGTCTCTGTGGAGAAAGAAAAGCAGGAAATACAGACACGTGGTGAGGAGAGTCCCCATCACTGCCCACATGTCCTCTGCCAGCAGCAGTGCTACCCCCTCCTCTGGGGTCTGCAGTGAGAAAGCGGGAAATGAGAGCCTCAGA
>NW_005355635.1:0-576 GCF_000412655.1 Myotis brandtii
CGTTTATTGAAGAGACTGTCTTGACTCCATTGTATGCATCCTTTGTCAAATATTAATTGAGCATAATGCCTTTGATCAATTTCTGGGTTCTCTGTTCTATTCCATTGGTCTATGTATCTGATCTTGTGCCAGTACCAGGCAGTTTTGAGAACAGTGGCTTTGTAATATAGCTTGATATCTGGTATAGTGATACTTCCAACATTGTTGTTCTTTCTCAAGATTGCTGCAGCTATTTGGGGTCTTTTTTTATTCCAGATGAATTTTTGGAGAGTTTGTTCTAGGTCTTTGAAATATGCCATTGGTATTTTAATGGAGATTGCACTCAATCTAGAGATTGCTTTTGGTAGTATGGACATTTTAATGATGTTGATTCTACCAATCCATGAACACGGTATATTCTTTCATTTGTTTATGTCTTCCTCTTTCTTTTTTTTTCAGCATCTTGTAATTTTCTGAGTACAGGTCTTTTGTCTCCTTGGTTAAGTTTATTCCTAGGTATCTTAATTTTTTTGTTGAAATGGTAATGGGATTGGTTTTTGTTTGTTTGTTTGTTTGTTTTTTGTTTTTAGTTTCTCT
>NW_005355636.1:0-737 GCF_000412655.1 Myotis brandtii
CTTCATTTTTTTTCTCTTTTGTGCTTTAAATTTCTAATATTTGTTGTTCCCTAAATGTTGGTCTTGTATGGTACCCTACTCCTATGTTTTTGGTGTAATAACTACTATTTTCAATATGAAAACATTAAATTTAAAAACTGTTCTGCTTCATAAACTGTGCCCTTTCTTCTGCTAGTTTCTTTTTGTTTCTGTTGTGTTGGAACAAAGCACCAAGAAGTTGAGTGGATGCTCCGGGCATATGAACAGAGCATATCTATAAGTAAGGTTCCCTGTATGGTAACTGGGCAGGGATAGCATTTTGTGACTTTCCTTTTGTTTATTGGTTGTTCTGTTGTTGCTGTTTTTTAATTTGCTTTGTTTTCAGAGACTCATATATAGATTTAAGATATCAGATTTATATTCTGAGTGATTTCACTTATTTCAGGGAATATTTACTCATTTTCTTATTGATGAGGGCCTCCGAATCCCTTTCAAAAACTTCAGATACTAGTCAATAAAAAAGCCATATTTCACTTGTATGTTCTACTCAAGATAAAACGGATAATTTGATATGTTGTTGGGGAAAAATTAATTGGAATGTAAGCAACACAGGAAATAACAATATCTGAAAAGAAAAAGATGTAAATAAAAATACTGAACCTTGCTCCAGTGGCGCAATCGGTTAGCGCGCGGTACTTATAAAAATACTGAACCTTGACTGAGAACATAAACAAAATAGTACTTTTTTAAAGGAAAAA
>NW_005355637.1:0-553 GCF_000412655.1 Myotis brandtii
TCGCTCACTTATCCATTCATTCATTCACTTAGACATTCATTCATTCACTTAGTCATTCATTAACTTACTCAGTCATTCATTCACTTACTCAGTCATTCATTCACTCAGTCATTCTCTCATGTATTCATTCATTCACTTATCCATTCACGCAACCATTCATTCACTAACTTATTCATTTATTCATTCATTCACTTAGTCATTCATTCATTCACTTGTTCTCATATTCATTCGCTCATTCATTGACTTATTCAATCATTCATTCACTCACTCATTCATTCATTCACTTATTCATTCATTCACTCACTTATCCATCCATCCATCCATCCATCCATCCATCCACTAATTCATTCACTCACTTAGTCATTAACTCACTTAGTCATTCTTCATTTACCCATTCATTCACTTAGCCATTCATTCACTTAGCCATTCATTCACTCAGCCATTCATTCACTCATTCACTCACTTAATCATTCCTTATTTAATCATTCACTCATTCACTTACTCACTGTCATTCATTCACTCACTGTCATTCATTCATTCCAGGGCATTTACC
>NW_005355638.1:0-1545 GCF_000412655.1 Myotis brandtii
CAGGCAAAGGCTAGATTAACACCTCCCCAGAGGACAGTAGTTGATTCACACAGCTGATTCACACAGCCAGTCGGCCTGGTGGTCAAATCCCTCTAGTATTAACTACAACAATCAAGGCTCAACTAGAACAAGACTGCGCACAAAGACCACTAGGGGGTGCACCAAGAAAGCATAAAAAATGCGGAGACAAAAAAACATGACAGAAATGGAGGATATAGAGCTAAAAATCGCAATTTTGAGGGCTTGCAAAAATGTGCTAGAAGCTGTCAATAAACTTGAGGAGAGAGTCACGAAAACTAATGAGACCCTCGATGCTATGATAAAGAACCAACTAGAAATTAAGCATACACGGACTGAAATAAAGAATATTATACAGACACCCAATAGCAGACCAGAGGAGCACAAGAATCAAGCCAAAGATTTGAAATGCGAAGAAGCAAAAAACACCCAACCGGAAAAGCAAAATGAAAAAAGAATCCGAAAATACGAAGATAGTGTAAGGAGCCTCTGGGACAGCTTCAAGCGTACAAACATCAGAATAATTGGGGTGCCAGAAGATGAGAGACAGCAAGATATTGAAAACCTATTTGAAGAAATAATGGCAGAAAACTTCCCCCACCTGGTGAAAGAAATGGACTTACAGGTCCAAGAAGCGCAGAGAACCCCAAACAAAAGGAATCCAAAGAGGACCACACCAAGACACATCATAATTAAAATGCCAAGAGCAAAAGACAAAGAGAGAATCTTAAAAGCAGCAAGAGAAAGAGACTCAATTACCTACAAGGGAATACCCATACGACTGTCAGCTGATTTCTCAACAGAAACTTTGCAGGCCAGAAGGGAATGGCAAGAAATATTCAAAGTGATGAATACCAAGAACCTACAACCAAGAATACTTTATCCAGCAAAGCTATCATTCAGAATTGAAGGTCAGATAAAGAGCTTCACAGATAAGGAAAAGCTAAAGGAGTTCATCACCACTAAACCAGTATTATACGAAATGCTGAAAGGTATCCTTTAAGAAGAGGAAGAAGAAAAAGGTAAAGATACAAATTGTGAACAACAAACATGCATCTATCAACAAGTGAATCTAAGAATCAAGTGAATAAATAATCTGATGTACAGAATGAACTGGTGATTATAATGAATCAGGGACATAGAAAGGGAATGGACTGACTATTCTTGGGGGGGAAAGGGGAATGGGAGATGCGGGAAGAAACTGGACAAAAATCGTGCACCTATGGATGAGGACAGTGGGTGGGGAGTGAGGGCGGAGGGTGGGGCGGGAACTGGGAGGAGGGGAGTGATGGGGGGGAAAAAAAGAGGAACAAATGTAACCTGAACAAAAAAGATTTAATTAAAAAAAAAAAAAAAAACTGTGGTACATCTACACAATGGAATACTACACTGCAGTAAAAAAAAAGAAGGAATTCTTACCATTTACAACAGCATGGATGGAACTGGAGATCATTATGCTAAGTGAAATATCCCAGTCAGAGCAATATAAATATCACATGATCTCACTCATTTATGGAATATAATGAA
>NW_005355638.1:4515-11711 GCF_000412655.1 Myotis brandtii
CCCTGATAAGTAGAAGCTGCACCTGGTCACAAACGAGGCCCTGTCCACAGCTTCTTTCCAGGGCTTCTCTCCACTGGCTTCCCTCTGTTGCTGGTGAGGGTTTGCACTGAAACAGAAGTCTCTCACACATGTGTCATTGAAGAAGGCTTTCTGCTCAAAGTCTACAGCTTGTGACTCAGTCAGGTGCAGAATGTCTTTGAACTCAGAGAAACACCTTCCACAGAGCAGGGTCCTCTGGGTTGCTGGCTCTGTCTTAGAAGCACTATCCTGTGACTCTCCTTGTACAGATACACTCTGCTCCGAACAGGCCTCCAAATCATCCGTTTTATGCCAACAACCTGAAGAGAGAGAAATACTGAGAAAATGAATGCTGACTGTGGTGACAGGAGAAGTTCCATCACAAAAGTGTGTTGCACATAACACGCTGGCTTCATGCAACTGGATGAAAGGAAAATGCTGCTATGAAGCTCTGGGCCACTGAAGATCAAAAACTAGGAAGACCAATCCATGAACACAGTATATGTTTCCACTTGTTTGGATTTTCCTCTATTTCTTTTTCAATGGCCTGTAGTTTTCTAAGTATAAGTTTTTTTTCCTTCTTTGCCACGTTTATTCCCAGGTATCTTATTTGTTTCATAGCATTGGGAAATGGGATTGTTTTTTTAAAGTTCTCTTCATGAGAGTTCACTATTGGCGTATAAATATGCCATTGATTTCTAGATGTTGATTTTGCATACTGCTAATTTTCTGAATTCATTTATTAATTCTCTTGGTTTTTTGGTGGAGTCTTTATGTTTTCCTAAGTACAATAGCATGTATTCTGTGAATGACAATTTTATTTCTTCCTTTCCAATTTGGATGCCATTGATTTTTTTTTTAATGTATTTTTTATTGATTTTTTTTTTACAGAGAGGAAGGGAGAGGGATAGAGAGTCAGAAACATCAATGAGAGAGAAACATCGATAAGCTGCCTCCTGCACACCCCCTACTGGGGATGTGCCCGCAACCGAGATACATGCCCTTGACTGGAATCAAACCCGGGACCCTTCAGTCCACAGGCCGACGCTCTATCCACTGAGCCAAACCAGTCAGGGCCCATTGTTTTTTTTTTATACTTGTCTGATCACTGTGGCTAGAACTTCCAGTACTATGTGGAATAGGAGTGGTAAAGTGGGCTTCCCTGTCTTGTTCCTGCTTTTAAGGGAAACACTTTTAGTTTTTGATCATTGAGTATGATGTTAGTTGTAGGTTTGTCATATATGGTCTTTATTATGTTATGGTATGAAGCCTCTATTTGCACTTTACTGAGAGTTTTTACCAAAAATGGGTGCTGGATTTGGTTGAATGCTTTTTCTGTGTATAATGATGGGTTTGTGTGATTTTTATCATTCCTTTTATTTATGCCATTTATCATATGTATTGATTTGTGAATATTGTAGCAGCCTCGCATCCCCTGAAATAAATCCCACTTGGTCATGGAAAAAAAACAAACAAGGAAGACCTAAAACGAAATATGACACAAGCATGGCAAGCACCACATGCAAGAGAAGCAGGATCCCCCGTTCATTCTTTGGCTAATAGCATTGAGCAGGGCCTCTCTGCTGGTGATGTAGGCAAGCTATGCTGAACATTGGTTACATCTTATTTCAAGTAAAATTCAGTAAATGAGTAGCTGGTGTTCGAGGACGACTTATGCATGCATGTGGACCTCATAACATGACTGTGCAGGTCAGTGTTGGAGAATACGGCAGAGGAAGCAGCGCAGAGGAACAAGTGATGGGAAAAGGCCACAAAGATGAAGGTAGCCAAAAGCCAGGAAGTCACACAGGAAATGACAAGTCAGCACAGTGTCCAGCATGTGGGAAAAAAGGTAGAAATGGCACTTGCACCGAAACACTGTTGGAAATGAGCAGGTTCTTGGAATGACCTAAACACTGCGCTTGTGTCATAGCTCCCCCCAGATGCAACTCAACAGGCCCAGGCCTCCTCTGAGACCATCCCACATGTTCACCCTGTGAAATACACCAGGGTTCTCCCGGCCCCGTCTACTGAACATGTACGTAAAACCTAAATATTCTGAATATTAATGAAAGACAACAGAGGTGAGCAGCCAGCACTGTCCCAGAGCAACTCAGCACGCAATAACGCTCAGGGAAGCGAATATTACAAACAACTAAAAAAGGGTCTCACAAGAAGAGCCCTTGCCCTGGCCGGTGTTGCTAAGTGGGTAGAACGTTGGCCTGCGGACTGAGGGGTCCCAGGTTCGATTCTGGCCAGGGGCACGTGCCTGGGTTGCGGACTCGGTCCTCAGTGGGGGGCATGCAGGAGGCAGCCAATCAATGGGTCTCTCTCATCATTGACGTTCCTATCTTTCTCCCTTCCTCTCTAAAATCAATCAATCAATCAATCAATAATAAATAAATAAATAAAGTGCCACTAGATGTTTAAAAAAAAAAGAGTCCTTGGTTCATGTAAGTGAAGACCATCACCTGGCACAGACTATCATAAAGCACCTTTACCTGGGGGAAGGGCACAGAAGTGGAAGCCATGGATGTGGACAAAGTCACCCTCCCAGGAAGAGGAAATTGATGTGGATCCCATCAAGCTGACGGCAAGACTTGTAACTTCCACACGCTTCGTGCACCCCCCGAGGCAATGGGTGTCAGGGGTGTTTGGTGAGTCTATTGCTCAAGGCTCTCCAAGCACCTCAGCACTGGCAGCCACAGCACATCTAACAGGACAGAGGGAGAAATTAGCAGAGCCCACGGTCTGGCTGTGAGAGCTACATCTGCAGAATAAAGGAAGACAGAACAACTCAGGACACGAGGAGAGATGTGAAGGTCTTACCTAGAGACGAGACAAGCGCAAACACTTCCAGCATCACCTCGCAGTACAGAAGTCTCTGAGCCTCATCAAGGAGCCCCCACTCCTCCTGGGAGAAGACAATGGCCACGTCCTCAAAGTCCATATCCTGTCATAAGGGGGATAGTTCAGTCTATGATCAGCTTCTCTCCTAGGATTTTATGTTTGTCATACTCCCCACCCTCCACATCCATCTGCTCCCTCTTCTCTCCACATCAGAGAAGATACCAGGCCTTGGTCCCATCAAAGTTACTCTCTGCTTATATTCCTACTGATACTGTGTCTTCCCAGAACACTAAAGGCCAATGAGCAGATAGAAGGTACCTGAGCTCTGGGCCTCACATGTAGACCACACTGCCTGTTGTCAATAAGCGGTTGTCATGAACACAGAGCAGAGAGAGATGTTGGCCATAAAGAGAGTGTGAGTGATGTGACACTGGTTTTGTCAGGCAATACCCTCGTGGTGTCCCAGATTCTCCCTCCCAGGCCGCGAAAAACATGACATCACACCTCATCCTGCTGACCATTACCCCGGGGTGCTGAGGCCATCACGCTGCACTACCCGATGAACACAGTTCTTTGAGCCACACTCCTCTCCCAGAGGCACAACGTCACGCATCACACAAACACGCCATGACCAGGATGATAATCAGCTTCTTTTCCAAAATTCTAACTCACCACCTTTGTAGCATATTTCTCTCTTGCCCTCTTTCTTCCCTAGGCCGGTGGAAATTTTCAAGACCAGGTCACACTCATGTATACTATGGCATTCCTACTGATCACTGTATCAGCCCTCAACAACAGGCAGGTGGGCAGCTATATGACACCTAAGCTCTGGACCTGGCATGTAGCACCAGAACGCACCCTCTTTTCAGGAACTAACCGAAAATTCCCCTTATTGTATCATCCAGTTACCAACCAAAACAGACCCCCCGCTTCATTCACTCACTCTTATGTCAATGTCAGGCCCTGCAGCCATGAATTCACACTCCCTCTCCAAGCGCACATGTCTGTTTCTACCCCACCTCTCTCACACCTACACTCCCACAGCCCCAGCTCCCACAGGCATCTTTTTGGCCTCTTGCTCATTACTCAGCATGCGTGGCCCACACAATGCCTGGCCAGTTCAGACAGGATCAGGGACTGACCTGACACTCACAGCACAGCCTTGCGTCCTGCTATGAAGGCCTCCCTCCCTGTTTTGTTTCGTTTTTCCCTTCAACTGCACCTATTGAGAACCCATCAGCTCGCAGATGTCCACAGCCCACCTCCACCGGGCTGCACTTGAGGTCCCTTCATGACTCACAGCCTTCCTTACTCAAGTCCCATCACCCATGGCCCTCTACCCCACGCCCAGTGAGTCTCACAGATGCCCACTCATGCCCAGAAGCAAATCAACCAGACTGACTGCAACACCCAGGCCACACCAAGGCTCACAAAATATTCCCGGTGAGTGTTTAAGAAGTAAATATGGCCCTAGCTGGTTTGACGTAGTGGATAGAGCGTCGGCCTGAGGACTGAAGGGTCCCAAGTTCGATTCCAGTCAAAGGCATGTACCTTGGTTGTGGGTACATCCCCAGTGGGGGGTGTGCAGGAGGCAGCTGATCGATGTTTCTCTCTCATCGATGTTTCTAACTCTCTCTATCCCTCTCCCTTCTTCTCTGTAAAAAAAAAATCAGTAAAATAAATATTTTTTAAAAAAGAAGTAAATATGCATCAGCCCCAATCTCAACTTATTTAAATTACTCTTTCACATCCAATAATTTTTAAAAAAAAAAACAACAAAAAAAGGTCATCTACAACTCCTCCCTGGTCCATACACTCTCCACTACTCTTTTAAGAACTCTTTATTCTGAACCACTTTTCAGTTCCAGACACTTGTGAACTGCTCTCTGAAATATCTCACACCCTAACGGGCCAAAAATAAAAGTTGTTGAATTCGCAAATGAACATTACTCTTCCCACTATGAACTTCTCCATCTCAGTTGATGGTGTTTCCATACCTCCAGCTGCTAAAACCAACCTTTCACGTCATCTCTGACTCTGACCTCTCCCTCTCTCAAACTCAACATTAGAAAATCCAGGTGGCCACACCGAAAACACCGATCCAGAACCCAACTGTGTCTTCCATCTCCACAGCCCCCATCATGGGCCAGTGACCATCACAGTCACCAAGACGATCACAGCAGCCTCCATCCTAGTCTTTCCACCGCCTCCCTCTCACCCATATTGTGCATCAAGCTGCAGCCACAGGGCGTCTAAGGAGACCTGAGTCAGATCACCTGCCTCCACTGCTCCAAACCTCCCACTGCTCCCATCACCTGCAGAACAGATACCCACATTGTCACAAAGCTTATCTAGACCTGAATCCTTTCCAAGTATTATCAGTTTCTTCCTTCCTTCCTTCCTTCCTTCCTTCCTCCCTCCCTCCCTCCCTCCCTTCCTCCCTTCCTCCCTTCCTCTCTTCCTCCCTTCTTTCCTTCCTTGCAAGATACTTGCTGGTTCCTGAACTACCTCAGTCTTCATTCCAAGTCTTTGCACACTCTGGAACCTGTTCCTGGAAGGACCTCTCACATCCCATCTCACTAGTTAAAAACAGGGGCCACTCATATGACACTAGTCATGTAATTAGGATTCTGGGGTTGATGTCTCTTCAAGGCCCCAAGGTCCCAGGGCTGCAAGAGAGGCTGGACAGTCCCAGGACCCCACTACCTCAGAGGCCCCAAGAGTGTGAGGCCCTGACATCAGCTCCAGAAAGTGATAGGGGGTACTTATGATCTGACAGAGAAAGCACCAGATTAAGCTGAAAGATAATCATATTATTTTGAAACTCTGAAATACATATAGGAACAGAGGGTTAAGTTTCTTATATAGGAACAGAGGATTGTCTCTTTTTTTTCTTTTCTTTTTTTTCTAAGTTTCATTTCTCAGGCCAGGGCACCTGTCCATCCCTTTGATCCCAAACAAAGTGATGGAGGAGGTGACTTCACTGCAGACAATGTCCGCTGTACCCAGCAAGCACACAGAACCCTTAAGCATGACCAGGCCGACCCCCCCAGGAACCAAGACATCATCTCATCACCCGACAACCGAGAACAGTGGTTGAATTCTACTGACCCCAGGGCTGCATGCAGCTGCATTCCTTTGCCCGCCCACTCCAGCCCATTTTCCCTATAGAATCCTGTCGCCTGCACCTGGTTGTAAGTCAGGTTTTGGATGCCTGTAAGCGCCCTGTCTCAGCGGTTCTCAACCTGTGTGTCACGACCCCCTTGGGGGTCGAGCGACCCTTTCACAGGGGTCGCCTAAGACCATCGGAAAACACATATAGAATTCCATATTGTTTTTGTGATGAATCACTATGCTTTCATTATGTTCCATTTGTAACAATGAAAATACATCCTGCATATCAGATATTTACATGACGATTCATCACAGTAGCAACATTACAGTTATGAAGTAGCCACAAAAATAATGTTATGGTTGGGGGTCAGCACAGCATGAGGAACTGTATGAAAGGGTCGCGGCATTAGGAAGGTTGAGAACCACTGCCCTGTCTTCTTGGTGGGCTGGCCTTCCCAATGAAGGCCTCACAGGATTCAACCCTGCCTTCCTTATTGGACATGGCGACAGGCATTCAGAGCCCACCCCGGGGTTTCCCGGGAACAAAACCAGTACTTCAAGGCGATTAGACAAACCCCAAACCCCAGTACTTCAAAGCGATTATCTGTGGAAAGAAAAGGGTCTGTGGAGAGCCTGGCCACCACCGCCAGACTTAGGGGCTCAGGCTGCCCAGCCCTGGGGCCTGGTGACCTCCAGATGCCTACATGGCCTCAGGGCTCGGTCCTCAGTGCACATTCTTGACAAGTTCCTTATCTTTTTATTTTTTTAATATATTTTTATTGATTTCAGAGAGGAAGGGAGAGGGAGAGGGAGAGAGAGATAGAAACATCCATGGATCAGCTGCCTCCTGCACGCCCCCTACTGGGGATCGAGCCTGCAACCCGGGCATGTGCCCTTGACCGGAATCGAACCCGGGACCCTTCAGTCTGCAGGCCGACGCTCTATCCACTGAGCCACACCAGCCGGGGCAAGTCCCTTATCTTTCAAAGGACTTCTCCTTCCGGGCCCAACTGCTGTCGCCTCCCTTCTCGTCTGTTCTTCCTCTGGGCAGTTTTGGGGAAAGTTCACAACCACCCCCGGCCCCGGCGCCCGGAGCAGGAAGTGAACCTCCTCCCGGACCCGCCGCTCGTCCTCTCCGTCGCCTTTAGACACAAACCAGGCCTGGGTGCCCCCGTCCCGGCTCAGCCCCCCACGGCCTCCCCGGCGGCCCCGCA
>NW_005355638.1:11777-18952 GCF_000412655.1 Myotis brandtii
GAGGCCGAGGGGACTCGGGGACCCCAGTCCTGGGGGTTGCGGTGCCACGAGCCTCAGGGACACCCTGCCCCGCGGGGACGCCCCAGCTCCGCCTCCTGCTCCGGCTGACCCGGAAGTGGAGCCTGGGACTCTGAGAACAACCGGGTCGAAATGACGACCGGATACAGGACACAGGAAGTCCCGCCCAAACCGACGAGCTCCAGGACCCTCTCTTGGGCTTTCATTGGCTAAACCCCCTTGGGCGCACTGCCCTCTGGGTAATGCACTTTTCTTGGCCCAACAGGTGGTATTAGGAGGCCAGGCGCTCACTGACCATTGCAAGTATTGGTGCTGGGGCGCTGAGTGTCGCTGGGAAATGGCAATTTCAGCTTTCGCTAGCTGGTCTCAGGTGTTTGTTGTTGTTTAAAATATATTTCTTTATTGATTTCAGAGAGGAAGAGAGGAGAGAGAGATAGAAACATCAATGATGAGAATCATGGATCGGCTGCCTCCTGCACGATCTCCACTGGGGATGGAGCCAAAACCCAGGCATGTGCTTTTGGCCAGAATCGAACCTGGGACCCTTCAGTCCGCAGGCTGACGCTCTATCCACTGAGCCAAGCTGGCCAGGGCTGGGCTCAGGTTTTGGAGGTGTGCTGTCTGCAGCAAATTTCTTGTACGGAGTGGGGATGTAAAAGGGGCCACGTGATAACCTGACCAGCTCAGGGAAGGCCTGCATGGCCGTCTTGCAAACTCGAATACATGTGCCAACAGGTTATTTCCTACGTTGTCTGCATGTCTGCAGTCAGTACACATTGTGCAGCTATGGAGCTAACAGTTACTGAATGTTCACTACACGTGCCAGGCCCTGGATTCAATGCTTTACGTGCATTGTTATTATTTCATTTAATCCTCTCTGGAGAGGAAATCGAGGTTCAGCGGCTCAAGTCAATTGTCTGATTATAATAATAAAAGCGTAATATGCTCATTAGGAGACCTTCCGGACAAAACCATGGTGGCTGGCCGAGGCAGAGGCGGTTAGGGGCGATCAGGCCAGGGCATAAGGCAGGCAGGCAGAGTGGTTAGAGGCAATCAGGCAGGCAGAGTGGTTAGGAGCGATCAGGCAGGCAGGCCAGTGGTTAGGGGCAATAAGGCAGGCAGGCCAGTGGTTAGGGGCAATCAGGCAGGCAGGTAAGCAGTTAGGGGCATAAGGCAGGCAGGCAGAGTGGTTAGAGGCAATCAGGCAGGCAGAGGCGGTTAGGGACGATCAGGCAGGCAAGCGAGCAGTTAGGGGCGATCAGGCCAGCAGGCAGAGTTGTTAGGGGTGATCAGGCAGGCAGGCAGGTGAGCGGTTAGGAGCCAGAGTGAGGGTTCCATTCTTGGTAAGGGCATATACATATGGTGAGGAATCCATCTCTGGTAGGGATGCATAAGGCAGACAACTGCTTCCTCTCACATCAATGTTTCTCTTTTGTTCTCTGTGTCTACTTTCCTCTCTCTAAAATCAATAAACATATCCTCAGATGAGAATTAAAAAGGTATTAAGGAGTTAACTTTTCAGAACATACTGTTGAATCCAGAGCTCTCTCTATAGAACAGTAAGCAGAATCATCTGAACTCAATGGAAGTCTCTTTTCTTACACCTAAGAGGCTAAGAAAATCAGTATCATGGATCTCAGCAAAATCCCACACTATCAGTGACAGTGTCATGATCCTCTTCTTGCTTATATTTAAGCACTAAAATCTGATGGTTTATGCATAGTCATCTGTGTTTTTTTAAAAAAACTTAGGTTCATCTTTGAGTGATAAAAATTAACTTGCCCATGGGAGCCCTAGCCAGTTTGGCTCAATCGATAGAGGATCAGCCTGTGGACCAAAGGGTACCGGGTTTGATTCCAGTCAAGAGCATGTACCTTGGTTGCAGTCTCCTCCCAGGCCCGGACCCTGGCTGCGGCTTGTACAGGAGGCAGCCAATCGATGGGTTTCTCTCACATTGATGTTTCTCTCTGTCTTTCCCTCTCTCTCTCCGACTCTCCCTAAAAATCCATTGAAAAATATCCTGGAGAGACGATTAACAACAACAAAAATTTAACTTTCCCATGTAAGAAGGTGATTCTGAGGGATTCCAACATACGGTAGCTTTAGCCACTGGAGTGAGTACAGCTCATGGTGAACTGGAAACTACGCTTTACGTAGAGAATGTATAAATCACTGCCGGCAACACAGAAAGTATGAGTAAGTCAACTTGCAGTCTTTCCTAAAGCAGAAAATCCCCTGGAGAGCACATGGAGGCTGATGTCGGGTTTCTAAAGATGATTTCTTAAGACAGATGTGTTGTACATGTCTAAGGCTCCCCATCCTCTCAAATATTATCCCATCTATTACATATCCTGCCCTATTATTGTGACCTTTGGCCAGAATTTTTTGCAATTCTGTGGAAGCTTACCATCATTACTGTCCTTGTAAATTTCTGTATTTGTCATTTTCCTCTGGAGAACTGTCCTTGTGGTGAGTATACTGAAGTACCTTACAGATACACTATTTTAAAAATATTTTTTTTATTTATTTCAAAGAGGAAGAGAGAGAAACATAATAATGAGCCCTAGCTGTTTTGGCTCAGTGAATAGAGCGTTGGCCTGTAGACTGAAGGGTCATAGGTTTGATTCCAGTCAAGGGCCCATGCCCGGGTTGTGGGCTTGATCCTCATTAGGAGGCAGCCAATCAGTGATTCTCTCTCATCATTGATATTTCTATCTCTCTCCTCCCTTCCTCTCTGAAATCGTTAAAAATATTTTAAAAAAAGAAACATCAATGATGAGAATCATTGATTGGCTGCCTCCTGCACGCCCACACTGGGGATCAAGCCCGAAACCCAGGCATGTGCCCTGACCTGGAATCGAACATGGGACCCTTCAGTCCACAGGCTGATGCTCTATCTGCTGAGCCAAACCGGCTAGGACTACAGATACATAAATAAGCACAAACGTTTATGCCAATGGACTCTTTATTTGCATTCAGCGCTGTATGTTACCCTCTGAGCACGGATTCTGCTGAACATACGGCACAGCAGCCCTTCCGAAGGCAGCCTGGGGCTCTATCCCAGTGATGGTGAACCTATGACACGCGTGTCAGAGGTGACACACGAACTCATTTTTTTGGTTGATTTTTCTTTGTTCAATGGCATTTAAATATATAAAATAAATATCAAAAATATAAGTCTTTGTTTTACTATGGTTGCAAATATCAAAAAATTTCTATATGTGACACGGCACCAGAGTTAAGTTAGGGTTTTGCAAAATGCTGACACGCCGAGCTCAAAAGGTTCACCATCACTTTCCTAGGGAGCCAAGCCAAGGGGTTCTCTCTGCCCTTAGGAAACTTGGCTCCCCTGAGCCTTGCAGACTTCAGCTTCTTTTTGGTCATGAATTGTTTCTGTTCTTTTTCTATCTAAATCGATATCAGAGATGACGGGTTCTTTGCTGCTGAAACTGCTTTCCATCCCTTATTCTTCTTCTCCTTTTCCCATCAGAGTTGAGCCTAGTGCCCAATGGAACCTGGAACTGTGGGCTTGCCTCTGTTTTGGTTTCTGTGTGTCAGATTTCATAATATTGTTATCATGCAGGGGAAATAAAAACAAATGGCTGAGATGGCTGAGCATAGCTTAAGCAAGCCATCCATCACCGAGTGTCAGGTCACACTGTGAAGCAGACGGGGGTGCCCTGCACTTGTTTTCTGAAGCCTGTGATGGGCTAACGTCTCTATGTGTCGGTGACTCACTGTCTCTTCTTTGCTTCACTCCTTGCATTTTGCTGCTGGGGCGTTTGAGGGCAGGGGACAGCTGTATGTAGCTATGCTGGGCCATGGCCCACTTCCCTCTAAAAATGGTCCTCAAGATGTGGACTGGGAGGGGCCCTGCTGGGGCATGGGGGAAGGGACCTATATATATATAAACCAAGCGACCAGAATGACCAACAACTGGAACGACTGGAACGACCAGTCACTATGACGTGCACTGCATCTGGCCCACTGGCTCGATGGGGCGGGGCCAGTCGGCCAATTTCCCACCTTCCCTCTCCCTTGCTGGCCAGCTCCAACTGGCCCTGATTGGGGCGGGCCGGCCGGACCCACCTGTGCACAAATTCATGCACCAGGCCTCTAGTTTTTAATAACATCAAAGTGGAAAATTACCCCAATTCAAAAACAGAGACTCAAAGACCACCAGTGGGCCTCAGGGGTGTGGACTGGCCAGAGGCTGGACTTCCAAAAGGTGAACTGATTTGGGGCCCAAAGCATCAGGGGGCTTCTCCTGGATGCAGAAGGAAGTTCAGTTGCAGAGGGGCAGGGGAGAGCAGGCTGGAGAGGCCTCTGGATGGAGACAGCAGAGCTCTGGAAGCTCCTCTCAGGCGGACACAAAACCCCAATCCCTCCCAGGGACCTGCCTCGGGCTCCTCTCTGCCAGCTCCTGGGCAGGACACAGCGTGCCCAGCTGCAGGGGGAACATCCCGGGCAAAGGCAGGAGACAATAAGGAAAGGTGGGCTGTACAGGCAGAGGCCCATCTCAGCGAAGCAAGGTGGATGGTCCTTTTTTCGAGAGAGTGGGAGGGGGATGAGAGAGAAACAATGGCTGGGTGTCTCCTGCACCAGCCACAATGTGGTGCTGGGGATCAAACCTGCAAAATAGAACCACAAAGTCAAGTGGTCTTTATTTCAAGGTGTTGGACACTAATGCAAAATCAGCCAATATTGGACAAAGAGTGATTTTTCTGCTGTCCCTTCAGAAGCACACAATTTGGGATCCCCACAAGATCTGGTAACTCTCCATGCCGACAGGTCACGACTGTGCTTGCAAATCATCCCAGGCAGTGAATAGGATCAACAAAATTGAAGGTACAAAAGCAAAAACATCACAAACCAGAGCAAGCGGTGTGCAGGTTGGTGAAGTAGAACCTGAAACAATTCATCACAACGAAATGCAAGACCCACACTGTCCTTGAAATAGGTAGCTCTTCTTAGCTGAGGATGGGGGCTCTGGATGAAACCTGGGTCAGGTGCATTTCCTGGTCAGAGAGTAAGGATTGAGGATCCTGCCAAGAGCTCAGAGTATTCATAATTCACTTAAGCACAAGGGAGAACACAGAATTCCTTTCCCCTGAGCGCACAGGGGTGGTGACAGGTGCACACTGTGCAGGTGAGCCAGGTGGTAGAGGAGGTCACTTCAGCCACAAATACTCGCAGTGACATCAATGAGGTAGGTCTCAGCACATTAGCAAGTGCAATGCAGCTCCTTAAAGCCTCCCTTGTACCACAAACTTTTGAGGAACCTAGCAGAGTGTATGTTCCTTTAAAAGACGATTATAGCCCGGCGGGCGTGGCTCAGTGGTTGAGCGTTGATCCAGGAACCAAAAGGTCGCTGGCTTGATTCCCGTCAGGACACGTGCCAGGGTGCCCTGCTTGCAGGCTCAATCCCCAGTTGGGAGGCGTACAGGAGGCAGCCAATGATTCTCATCATTGATGTTTCTAGCTCTCTCTCCCTCTCTCTCTAAAAATCAATAAAAATATATTTTAAAAAATAAATAAAAGGGGATTATATTCAGGTAAATGGGTCAGTCTCTCCTTCAGTGTCCTTGCAGCGGGCCAGGAGGCTGGGGAATGGGGAAGATGAAACATTGCCTGCACACTTAAGGCTTTTCTCCAGAGTGAACTCTGTGGGGTCGAATGAGGGCAGAGGTTTGATGGAAAGATTTCCCACAATCCCTAGGTTCAAAAGGTTTTTCACCAGTGTGACCTCTCTTGTGCCGAAAAGATTTCCAACATACATTACACTCAAAAGGTTTTTCTCCAGTGTGAACTCTCTGGTGTTGAGTGAGGGTACACCTTTGCCTTAAGGACTTCCCACAATCAGGACACTCATGGCTTTTCTCCAGTGTGAACTCTCTGGTGATGTGTGAACGCAGTTAAGTACCTGAATGACTTCCCACATTCTCGACACTCAAAAGGTTTCTCACCAGTGTGAACTCTCTGGTGTTGAGTAAGTGAACTGCTATGCCCGAATGACTTCCCACAATCACTACATTGATATGGCCTTTCTCCAGTGTGAACTCTCTGGTGTTGAATAAGGGTGGAGCTTTGTCTAAATGACTTCCCACAATCACTGCACTCGTAAGGCTTTTCTCCAGTGTGAACTCTGTGGTGTCGAATGAGGGAAAAACTTTCTCTAAAAAACTTCCCACAATCAGTACACTCATGGAGCTTTTCTCCACTGTGAACCCTCTGGTGATGTGTGAGAGTAGATAAGAACCTGAATGACGTCCCACATTCACTACACTTATAAGGTTTCTCACCAGTGTGAACTCTCTGGTGTTGAGTCTGCTCAGGACAGGCCTCATCATCATCTGTTTCATGCCAACAACCTGCAAAGACAGAAATGCTGAGGAACTGAGTGTTGACTGTCATGACAGGGGAAATCCGATTGCTAAAGTGTTTTGCACATAATACATGGGTTCTATCTCAAAGGGTTTCTCACCAGTGTGAACTGTCTTGTGTCGAATGAGGGTAGAGCTCTGTCTAAATGATTTCCCACAATCACTACATTCAAAAGGCTTTTCTCCAGTGTGAATTCTATAGTGCCGACTGAGGGTAGAGATCTGTCTAAATGACTTCCCACAATCACTACACTCATAGGGCGTTTCTCCACTGTGAACTCGGAGGTGTCTAGTAAAGTAAGACCTTTGATTGAAGGCCTTCCCACAATCCGTACACTCAAAGGGTTTTTTTCCAGTGTGAACTCTCCTATGCCGAATGAGGTTAGAGATTCGTCTGTAAACTTTCCCACATTTGTTACACTCATAATTCACTTCTCCGGAGCAGACACTCTGAGGAACAACTTTCTGGGTGTGGCCGGCAGCTTTGTCACATTCATCCCACTGGTGCAGACTTTCTCCACTGAGAAATTCCTGTGAAATCTCACTGCCACTGTGTGGCTCCTCAGTGTCGAGAGGGGCCTGGTGTTCGAGAAGCTCTGAGATGGCTAGGAAGTCTTCCCCAACCTCCTTATTGGGTGAATGCACCCAAGATAAGTAGAAGCTGCACCTGATCACAAACGAGGCCCTGTCCACAGCTCCTTTCCAGGGCTTCTCTCCACTGGCTTCCCTCTGCTGCTGGGGAGGGTTTGCACTGAAACAGAAGTCTCTCACACA